>NC_091157.1:39924705-39974705 GCF_040958095.1 Procambarus clarkii
CCTCCGTGGTCTGACATTGTCATATATATATATATATATGTATATATATATATATATGTATATATATATATATATATATATATATATATATATATATATATATATATATATATATATATATATATATATATATATATATATATATTGTTGGGGTTTCCCTCACTTACTCTAAGTCTTGTCTTAATCTGGGGTGAGCAAATGCTGTGCTCACGGTCACTCACCGTAGCCCTGCGGGTCTTCACTCGATCCTCACGGCGCCACTGCACGCCAGGAGAGTCTCCCAGTCAATCTTAACGGCCTCTAATTAAGAAAGAGTGAGAACACGACTCGTGCACTTGTCCGTCGTGTGCCCTCCCCAACAATCGGGCTCTACGGTTACCCACAAGGTCGCCAACTGGTGTTTTAGGTGGCCAGTAACACCATCAGTGGACTGGTGTATTTAGTGGTAGCCTTGGCAAGGTCACACTCAAAAGATCAGGAATCAGGCAGGTACTTATTGTTATCACTCTATGCTTACAGGTATAGTACAGCCACAAGATCAATGGAGGGGATGATAAAAACACAAAGATAGTTTTGTATTTTACTTAAAATGTATGAAAGATGTCACAAAGGCCAAACAATAATCAATAAATCAACTGATCCTGACGCGGCCGATAATTCCCACGGATAGTATGTGATCATAAGGTGGCAACATCTCTCTTCCTCATCAAGTGTCAAGAACAGCTGATCGCATGGCCTACGCGCGGAAGCTTTGCTTGTTTTCTAGATTCACGCGCGCTGTTTCTTTAAATTCTCCAATATTACTAGAAACTCGCACACTCGATACTGGCACAAATAGACCGTATTACTTAGTTACACTGTACTCAGGCTCAAACAGTCTTTTCTACAATCAATGCTGTAATGGCTTCACATTGTTCTTCACTCAACAATATATTATGAACTATTAACACTGGAGTTTTCAGTACTTTCTCTCGTGGGCGATAACGCAATAATTCACTGTACTCACAAACGATTTATCACTGCATGAACATAGCATATATAATGTAGACACATCAAATATCAATACATGGAAAATAAATGATTTCTGGGCACACAGCCTAACTTTCAAATACTGGCATAATATTATATATAATTTACCACTATATGTTCATATCAAAATCTATAGAAAGATATACACAACACAGTAAATTTATCCCTGGTTCCTGGTGCCTGTACCCACCAATAATCAACATGAATATTACAAGTACTCTTGATAGTACTGTCTAGCACACTGGTGCTTTACCGTGACATGGGTGAGACTTGCTCACGACATATAAAATCCTCAGGCTAGATAATATAGCCGAATAACATAGCTAACTAAAGGGGAATGGAGAGGGAACTAGAACCACCTACTTCACCCTATCCTCCGATGAGAGTCGAGATGTAGCTCCTGGTCCTCGTGTCGGGAACGCCCCCACACTACACGTCGTCGTGTCCTACCAGAGCCTCTCGTCGTCCCACCGTTTAGCGCGTCGTCTCCGTGCCTCTTCACTGCAGGTCCGTCCTCCTTCTTGACTTCTTGAAGGTTGGAGTCGGTCTCCTGGCCGCCGTCTTCTCCCAGCAACGGCTGTCGCCTACGTCTGAGCTACAGTCGTCCGGTTTCCCCAAATAGTCCTCTCTTCCTCAGCTACCCAGTGGCTCTGTCAGCCACTACGCTGTCACGAACTGGTGAATTGCCACAGACGTCACATACGTCACTGCACGGCTTCACTGCTTCTTGCACAGCACCTGACTGGAGCACTTGTTGCTCAAATAACCGTCAATTCCCTCTTCTGGTTCAACACATGAACTAGGGAAGACTTCTCAGAGTACTGGCGGGCTTCCGGTGACGCGTAAATCCACGGGAGCGGGAACAACTGTCCAACTGACAGGACCAACCGTCGCACGTCCGACCTCTATGACGTGTCGTGTCTGACTCTGGCGCCAGCTCGGCGCGCTGCCCGGACCCCCTTCCTTCGTGACGTCACTTTCGCTACGGGAAGTTTTCATTGGCTTCCGGTGCCACATTGCTGTCGGTGACCAATCCGGTGCCACTGACGTCACACGGTTTTGGCGGGAGATCAGGGAGGCCAGCGCCATCTTGGCTCCCTAAAGGGCCTAAACCACAGGCCAAAATATTATTATTTCACAAATTTCTCGGCTCTCCGAGAACACTTCACTCTCTCCCATATATCAAGTTGTAGCCTGCAACGTAGAGAACGCTTGGGAAAAGTAGACATGACTCTTACTGCAGGCGTGGGAGAATTATAAGGGGAGGGAACTCCGTCACATACGCCTCCCCTTAAAATAAGAGTCATGTCTGGTTAGTGTATGCGGGATAGGGCGTCCGCTACTACGTCGTCCTTCCCCTTGATGTGCTTGACCTTGATCCTTGTCAGACTCTCAGTGCGGGTGAGACTGGTGCCGTCCGCCCCGGACCACTTACTTTCCTCCTCCGGGAGTTCTCGTTTCCTCGGTACACACAGACCCGTCTTCCGCTGGGTTTCTCGGGTATCCGTTCCGTCCTGCTTGGCGGCTCTTCCTTCCACAGTGAAGAAAGGTCTCAGGTGGTCTATGCGACACACCTGTTTCTTCCGGGGTCCATCCGGCTTCCCAATCTCGTACGACACTGGACCCAACCGTCGCAGCACTCGGTACGGTCCCTTGAACCGCGACCTGGTCACTCTACCTCTACCTGGCAGCACAACCATTACTTGGGATCCGGCCTGAAAATCCCTCTGCGCAGCTCTCCTGTCGTACCACTCCGACATCTTACGTTGCGCCTTCTTCAGGAGTTTCCTAGCCAGTCCCTTCGCTCTAGTGAGACGTTCTTTGAACTTCTGGACATATTTAATCACCGTTCCCACGGTCGCTCCTGGTGTCCATCGTTCCCTCATCACAGATAGCATGGCATATATAATATGGATAAATGGAAAGTAAGCCTTTTCAGGACCCACACGTCCTCCTTCGGCCTTACTAACCAATTCGGGGAACTCCTCTTGCTGTAGCTCTCCGAGACGAGTGCGGCTTACCCCTGGAGAACTGGTGAGGGTCACCTGCAACTCACCATTCGGGCTACCTTCGCCCTCCACTCGTTCTCTGGGTCCTACGCAGAGGTGATCTGTTCCCAGGCTGTCAGTCGACTCCTCAGCCCCATCAGATCCACAACCTCCTGGTTCTTCGCGTTGCCTCGGTGTCACAGTACAAACGGGGATCGCCACCGGTGCGATTCCCTTCTCGTCCCCACAGACGTTCAACTCTCCGCCTGTCTCCTTGTACTGTTTTATGCTCTCTTCGCCTTTCACGAGATGCAGGAGGACATATCCTCCACACGCGTCATTCCCCAAGATGACCTGTGCCTCCATCTTGGGCATTGATGTACAGACTCCCACCACTAGGGTCTGGCAGCCATATTCGGAATTTAAAGTTACCTGGTGTAGGGGCATCCTCACTGGGCCTCCCACAGTGGTCACACTTGCCACCCCCACACTGGTATTCTTGTAACCCTCGGGGAACAGGGTTTCACTTACCAGGGTAAAGTCAGCCCCGGTGTCTCTTAGCATCTTCACTGGGATGGGGTCTGCAACCCCCATCCTTACGGTTCCTTGACACATGAATGGGTGAACTTTCTTCTCCCCATTCAGCACGGGTCCATCCCGCACTCCCTCGGCCCTCTGGTCCTCGAACACCACTAAAGCAACGTGTCCCCTCTGCTTAAAGCGTCTGCACTCCCGCGCGACGTGTCCGGGTATTCCGCAGTTGTAGCAGCGGCCCCTCGGCAGAGACCATCCGCCACCGCTCGCCTTAGCACTGCCTCCAGAGACCGTCACACCCTGTGTCTTTCTCGCCTCACTTGTCGTTTCCTTCGTTGCAGTAACAACTTCCGAGCTCTCATCTTGGCTCTCCTCTATCGGCTCTACAGCACCTTTTGCTCCTCTGTCGTCCCATCTCGAGCGGTGGGACCTGGGAGAACTCGCTCCTGTCCTCCATCCATTCGTCCTCCTATAATTCCTACTGCCTCCGGAGTACGCGGGTGATCGATGCTGTCCCTCTCGGCTCGGGCGTAGTACTTCTTCTAACATGTCGGCTCGGTCGGCTGCGGCCCTCAGATTCTTTATGTCCGCCTCCTTTATCCTCAGCCTGATCTCAGGAGAGAGCACGGACATAAATTTTTCCATGGCCATTAGTTCCTTGATCTCTTCGGCCGACCTCGCTTCCTCGGAGTCCAGCCACTTAAGGAGCTTTCTTTCTATGTGCCTCGCCGTCTCCGCATACGATTTTCCTGGTGACCGGGTACATTCTCTAAACCTCTTTCTGTAACACTCTGGCGTGAGCTTAAAGGAACGGAGCACAGCTCGTTTTACCACATCGTAGTTAGTGCATTCCTGGAAGTCGAGCATCGTGAAGGCTTCACGAGCTTCACCTGTGAGCCTCCCTTGGACCAACTCCGCCCACTCCGCCCTCGGCCACCTCTTCATAGCAGCAACTCTCTCAAAGTGATCGAAGAAACTTTCGGCTTCACTAGGTACATAGACCGGCAGGTCTCGTTCCCTCACTCGTCGGTCTTCCTGTGGCGGGGCAGGGGCACCTAGTCCCAGTTCAGCTCGCTTCAGCTCTACTTCCTTTTTGGCTTCTATTTCCATTTGTCTCAGCCTAACTTCTTGCTCGTGTTCTTCCCTGCGTAGCTGTGCTTCTCGTTCTTCACGCTTCAGCTGTGCTTCTGCTTCTCGTTCTCGCTCCTCCCGGTGCAGCTGTGCTTCTCGTTCCTCACGCTGCATCTGTGCTTCTCGCTCCTCACGCTTCATCTGTGCTTCTCGCTCTTGCTCTTCCTTGCGCTGTTGTGCTTCTCGCTCTTCTTTGCGCTGTTGTGCTTCTCGCTCTTCTTTGTGCTGTTGTGCTTCTCGCTCTTCTTTGCGCTGTTGTGCTTCTTCTCTCCTCAGCTGCGCTTCTGCTTCTCGCTCTTCTTTGCGCTGCTGTGCCTCTTCTCTCCTCAGCTGCGCTTCTCGCTCTTCTCTGCGCTGCTGTGCTTCTAGCTGCAACTTCATTATTTCCAGCTTAATGCTGTGCCTGCTGCCGCTGGATCCCCTGCTGCTTCCACCAATACTCAGGCGCTCACCCACACTGGCAGGTGTTTGGGGCCGTTCCTCCCCCAAAGCTTCCTCTCGAGCCCTGAGCTGAGCCATTATCTCTATTCTTCTTTCTGCCACTCTGGCAGATTTCAGTTTTATTCCGAAATGATTCGCTATTGCCTGTAACTGTGCCTTGGTGCACTCTTCCAGCACCTGTTCATCTCTAGAGTCAATAAACCTCGTCACTTTATCATCCTCCATCTTGTGCTACGAGTGATAACCTGCGCCTGATCTCTAACACCACTGCCAAGTACCACCACTGCAACCTTTACTTCGATCTATATCCTGGCAAGGTCGCCAATGTTGGGGTTTCCCTCACTTACTCTAAGTCTTGTCTTAATCTGGGGTGAGCAAATGCTGTGCTCACGGTCACTCACCGTAGCCCTGCGGGTCTTCACTCGATCCTCACGGCGCCACTGCACGCCAGGAGAGTCTCCCAGTCAATCTTAACGGCCTCTAATTAAGAAAGAGTGAGAACACGACTCGTGCACTTGTCCGTCGTGTGCCCTCCCCAACAATCGGGCTCTACGGTTAACCACAAGGTCGCCAACTGGTGTTTTAGGTGGCCAGTAACACCATCAGTGGACTGGTGTATTTAGTGGTAGCCTTGGCAAGGTCACACTCAAAAGATCAGGAATCAGGCAGGTACTTATTGTTATCACTCTATGCTTACAGGTATAGTACAGCCACAAGATCAATGGAGGGGATGATAAAAACACAAAGATAGTTTTGTATTTTACTTAAAATGTATGAAAGATGTCACAAAGGCCAAACAATAATCAATAAATCAACTGATCCTGACGCGGCCGATAATTCCCACGGATAGTATGTGATCATAAGGTGGCAACATCTCTCTTCCTCATCAAGTGTCAAGAACAGCTGATCGCATGGCCTACGCGCGGAAGCTTTGCTTGTTTTCTAGATTCACGCGCGCTGTTTCTTTAAATTCTCCAATATTACTAGAAACTCGCACACTCGATACTGGCACAAATAGACCGTATTACTTAGTTACACTGTACTCAGGCTCAAACAGTCTTTTCTACAATCAATGCTGTAATGGCTTCACATTGTTCTTCACTCAACAATATATTATGAACTATTAACACTGGAGTTTTCAGTACTTTCTCTCGTGGGCGATAACGCAATAATTCACTGTACTCACAAACGATTTATCACTGCATGAACATAGCATATATAATGTAGACACATCAAATATCAATACATGGAAAATAAATGATTTCTGGGCACACAGCCTAACTTTCAAATACTGGCATAATATTATATATAATTTACCACTATATGTTCATATCAAAATCTATAGAAAGATATACACAACACAGTAAATTTATCCCTGGTTCCTGGTGCCTGTACCCACCAATAATCAACATGAATATTACAAGTACTCTTGATAGTACTGTCTAGCACACTGGTGCTTTACCGTGACATGGGTGAGACTTGCTCACGACATATAAAATCCTCAGGCTAGATAATATAGCCGAATAACATAGCTAACTAAAGGGGAATGGGGAGGGAACTAGAACCACCTACTTCACCCTATCCTCCGATGAGAGTCGAGATGTAGCTCTTGGTCCTCGTGTCGGGAACGCCCCCACACTACACGTCGTCGTGTCCTACCAGAGCCTCTCGTCGTCCCACCGTTTAGCGCGTCGTCTCCGTGCCTCCTCACTGCAGGTCCGTCCTCCTTCTTGACTTCTTGAAGGTTGGAGTCGGTCTCCTGGCCGCCGTCTTCTCCCAGCAACGGCTGTCGCCTACGTCTGAGCTACAGTCGTCCGGTTTCCCCAAATAGTCCTCTCTTCCTCAGCTACCCAGTGGCTCTGTCAGCCACTACGCTGTCACGAACTGGTGAATTGCCACAGACGTCACATACGTCACTGCACGGCTTCACTGCTTCTTGCACAGCACCTGACTGGAGCACTTGTTGCTCAAATAACCGTCAATTCCCTCTTCTGGTTCAACACATGAACTAGGGAAGACTTCTCAGAGTACTGGCGTACTTCCGGTGACGCGTAAATCCACGGGAGCGGGAACAACTGTCCAACTGACAGGACCAACCATCGCACGTCCGACCTCTATGACGTGTCGTGTCTGACTCTGGCGCCAGCTCGGCGCGCTGCCTGGACCCCCTTCCTTCGTGACGTCACTTTCGCTACGGGAAGTTTTCATTGGCTCCCGGTGCCACATTGCTGTCGGTGACCAATCCGGTGCCACTGACGTCACACGGTTTTGGCGGGAGATCAGGGAGGCCAGCGCCATCTTGGCTCCCTAAAGGGCCTAAACCACAGGCCAAAATATTATTATTTCACAAATTTCTCGGCTCTCCGAGAACACTTCACTCTCTCCCATATATCAAGCTGTAGCCTGCAACGTAGAGAACGCTTGGGAAAAGTAGACATGACTCTTACTGCAGGCGTGGGAGAATTATAAGGGGGGGGTAACTCCGTCACAATATATATATATATATATATATATATATATATATATATATATATATATATATATATATATATATATAAATATATATATATATATATATATATATATATATATATATATATATATATATATATATATATATATATATATATATATGTCGTACCTATAGTAGCCAGAACGCACTTCTCAGCCTACTATGCAAGGGCCGAATTGCCTAATAAGACAAGTTTCATTGAATTAATGTTTGTTTCGACTACCTAACCTACCTAACCTAACCTAACTTTTTCGAATACCTAACCTAACCTAACCTAACCTATAAAGATAGGTTAGGTTAGGTTAGGTAGGGTTGGTTAGGTTCGGTCATATATCTACGTTAATTTTAACTCCAATAAAAAAAAAATGACCTCATATATAATGAAATGGGTAGCTTTATCATTTCATAAGAAAGAAAAGAGAAAAGTATTAGAGAAAATATATCAATTCAGTAAAACTTGGCTTATTAGGCAAATCGGGCCTTGCATAGTAGGCTGAGAAGTGCGTTCTGGCTACTAGGTACGACATATATATATATATATATATATATATATATATATATATATATATATATATATATATATATATATATATATATATATATATATATATATATATATATATATATGTGTGTGTGTATATCACGAAAATAAACACGTGATTAAGAATGTGACAATGTCAGACCACGAAGGAAAAATGAAACAGGAAATTTCCTTAAGTACTTTCGTATATTAAATTTATATATAGACCTTCTGAAGATGTATTTAATATACGAAAGTACTTAAGGAAATTTCCTGTTTCATTTTTCCTTCGTGGTCTGACATTGTCATATATATATATATATATATATATATATATATATATATATATATATATATATATATATATATATATATATATATATATATATATATATATATATATATATATATATATATATATATATATATATATATATATATATATATATATATATATATATATATATATATTATTAAATATGAACGAAAAAGTAAGATTAATAATTCTAACACGAATTTTCTCAATCTTTCGTACATTACGCTTCACTGTTGGAGGTAAATCAAAAATCAATTCTCCAAAATTCATTTTTATTTCTAGTCTGACGCGACACGGGCGCGTTTCGTAAAACTTATTACATTTTCAAAGACTTTTAGTTCACAAATACACAACTGAATAGAACTTACGTATCTCCGATTTTATATCTACATTTGAGTGAGGTGGGAGGGGTGATGTGGCATTAACACAAGACAGAACAAAAGGGGATATTAATAGGGTATTAAAAGTATCAACACAAGACAGAACACAAACAATGGGTATTGAATAGAAGTGTTTGTAGAAAGCCTATTGGTCCATATTTCTTGATGCTTCTATATTGGAGCGGAGTCTTGAGGTGGGTAGAATATAGTTGTGCAATAATTGGCTGTTGATTGCTGGTGTTGACTTCTTGATGTGTAGTGCCTCGCAAACGTCAAGCCGCCTGCTATCGCTGTATCTATCGATGATTTCTGTGTTGTTTACTAGGATTTCTCTGGCGATGGTTTGGTTGTGGGAAGAGATTATATGTTCCTTAATGGAGCCCTGTTGCTTATGCATCGTTAAACGCCTAGAAAGAGATGTTGTTGTCTTGCCTATATACTAGGTTTTTTGGAGCTTACAGTCCCCAAGTGGGCATTTGAAGGCATAGACGACGTTAGTCTCTTTTAAAGCGTTCTGTTTTGTGTCTGGAGAGTACTCTCCAGACACAAAACCAGACTCAAGAAGGCATGCCAGAAAATATTCTGAGGAAACTACTCCAAGCTTGTACTAAAGAGGCACCCTTCTTGAGCCCGGATGGGCACATGTATAAGCAAGTAGATGGGGTCGCCATGGGTTCTCCCCTAGGTGTCCTGTTTGCAAACTTCTACATGGGTACCATCGAGCAAAAAGTCTTAGTCGACATGAACTTGAAACCGGCCATATACTGCAGGTATGTTGACGACATTTTTACACAGGTACCTGATGTCAGACATCTGCAGGAGCTGAAGGAGGCATTTGAGCAGAGTTCCGTGCTGCGTTTCACTTACGAGACGGAAAAGGATGGGAAGCTGCCTTTTCTAGATGTAACAGTCATGGAAAAGGGCGGAGGTTTCCACACTGCAGTCTACACTAAGGAAACAAACATAGGAATGTGCCTAAATGCCAACAGCGACTGCCCTGACAGGTACAAGAGGAGTGTTGTTAACGCATACGTCGACCGTGCTCTCAGCCACAGCTCAGAATGGAAGCAAGTCGACGAAGAACTCTGTAGGGTAAGGCAGGTCCTAGTCAATAACGGCTTCTCCAATGGTTTCATCGAAGACATCATAAGAAGGAAAGTAAAAAGCCATGCAACCTCTGAAGAGACAACTAACACAACACCTATACCCCCTATTAGACTATTTTACAGGAACTTCTTTTCCACAGCTCATAAAACGGAGGAAAGGGTCCTGAAAGATATTGTTAATAGAAACGTTATCCCTACAGACAAAAATCAGAGGATACAACTGACGATTTACTATTAAACCAGAAAAACGGCCAGCCTACTCATGAGAAACTCTCCAGACACAAAACAGAACGCTTTAAAAGAGACTAACGTCGTCTATGCCTTCAAATGCCCACTTGGGGACTGTAAGCTCCAAAAAACCCAGTATATAGGCAAGACAACAACATCTCTTTCTAGGCGTTTAACGATGCATAAGCAACAGGGCTCCATTAAGGAACATATAATGATATGCCATATATAGCCATATATTGCTGTATTGTGACTACCAATTTTTGTCAATTACCATTCAAGCTGTCATTGCAATCAATCTTATATTGTTTCTGCTGTATTGTGCCTACCAATTTGTTGTCAACTACCATTTTAAGCTCTCATTGCAATCAATCATAGCTACCTATGTGCTTTAATATACTGTACCTATAATTTTCTCTCATCTTTTTTTTTTCATTCCACGTAATCTGTTATCATTTTTTGTCTATAAATTTTGCAAGTATTTACCTCCTTAAAATTTTCTTAGATTAAGGACCTGCCCGAAACGCTGCGCGTGCTAGTGGCTTTACAAGACTGTAATTACCATAATTGTATCCTCACATTCCTTATGTACATTCTTGTATATGCATAAATAAATAAATAAATAAATAAATAATCTCTTCCCATAACCAAACCATCGCCAGAGAAATCCTAGTAAACAACACAGAAATCATCGATAGATACAGCGATAGCAGGCGGCTTGACGTTTGCGAGGCACTACACATCAAGAAGTCAACACCAGCAATCAACAGCCAATTATTGCACAACTATATTCTACCCACCTCAAGACTCCGCTCCAATATAGAAGCATCAAGAAATATGGACCAATAGGCTTTCTACAAACACTTCTATTCAATACCCATTGTTTCTGTTCTGTCTTGTGTTGATACTTTTAATACCCTATTAATATCCCCTCTTGTTCTGTCTTGTGTTAATGCCATATCACCCCTCCCACCTCACTCAAATGTAGATATAAAATCAGAGATACGTAAGTTCTATTCAGTTGTGTATTTGTGAACTAAAAGTCTTTGAAAATGTAATAAGTTTTACGAAACGCGCCCGTGTCGCGTCAGACTAGAAATAAAAATGAATTTTGGAGAAGTGATTTTTGATTTACCTCCAACAGTGAAGCGTAATGTACGAAAGATTGAGAAAATTCGTGTTAGAATTATTAATCTTACTTTTTCGGTCATATTTAATAATATATATATATATATATATATATATATATATATATATATATATATATATATATATATATATATATATATATATATATATATATATATATATATATATATATATATATATGTGAACAAGCCTGAATGGTCCCCAGGACAATATGCAACTGAAAACTCACACCCCAGAAGTGACTCGAACCCATACTCCCAGGAGCCACGCAACTGGTATGTACAAGACGCCTTAATCCACTTGACCATCACGACCGGACATAATGAGGTGATAGCCGAGGCTATTTGAACCACCCCACCGCCGGCACTCGGATAGTAATCTTGGGCATAGCATTTTACCAAATCACCTCATTCTTTGGGGCACACGTGAGGAACACAAATGCGAACAAGCCTGAATGGTCCCCAGGACAATATGCAACTGAAAACTCACACCCCAGAAGTGACTCGAACCCATACTCCCAGGAGCCACGCAACTGGTATGTACAAGACGCCTTAATCCACTTGACCATCACGACCGGACATAATGAGGTGATAGCCGAGGCTATTTGAACCACCCCACCGCCGGCACTCGGATAGTAATCTTGGGCATAGCATTTTACCAAATCACCTCATTCTTTGGGGCACACGTGAGGAACACAAATGCGAACAAGCCTGAATGGTCCCCAGGACAATATGCAACTGAAAACTCACACCCCAGAAGTGACTCGAACCCATACTCCCAGGAGCCACGCAACTGGTATGTACAAGACGCCTTAATCCACTTGACCATCACGACCGGACATAATGAGGTGATAGCCGAGGCTATTTGAACCACCCCACCGCCGGCACTCGGATAGTAATCTTGGGCATAGCATTTTACCAAATCACCTCATTCTTTGGGGCACACGTGAGGAACACAAATGCGAACAAGCCTGAATGGTCCCCAGGACAATATGCAACTGAAAACTCACACCCCAGAAGTGACTCGAACCCATACTCCCAGGAGCCACGCAACTGGTATGTACAAGACGCCTTAATCCACTTGACCATCACGACCGGACATAATGAGGTGATAGCCGAGGCTATTTGAACCACCCCACCGCCGGCACTCGGATAGTAATCTTGGGCATAGCATTTTACCAAATCACCTCATTCTTTGGGGCACACGTGAGGAACACAAATGCGAACAAGCCTGAATGGTCCCCAGGACAATATGCAACTGAAAACTCACACCCCAGAAGTGACTCGAACCCATACTCCCAGGAGCCACGCAACTGGTATGTACAAGACGCCTTAATCCACTTGACCATCACCTCATTATGTCCGGTCGTGATGGTCAAGTGGATTAAGGCGTCTTGTACATACCAGTTGCGTGGCTCCTGGGAGTATGGGTTCGAGTTACTTCTGGGGTGTGAGTTTTCAGTTGCATATTGTCCTGGGGACCATTCAGGCTTGTTCGCATTTGTTTTCCTCACGTGTGCCCCAAAGAATGAGGTGATTTGGTAAAATGCTATGCCCAAGATTACTATCCGAGTGCCGGCGGTGGGGTGGTTCAAATAGCCTCGGCTATCACCTCATTATGTCCGGTCGTGATGGTCAAGTGGATTAAGGCGTCTTGTACATACCAGTTGCGTGGCTCCTGGGAGTATGGGTTCGAGTCACTTCTGGGGTGTGAGTTTTCAGTTGCATATTGTCCTGGGGACCATTCAGGCTTGTTCGCATTTGTGTTCCTCACGTGTGCCCCAAAGAATGAGGTGATTTGGTAAAATGCTATGCCCAAGATTACTATCCGAGTGCCGGCGGTGGGGTGGTTCAAATAGCCTCGGCTATCACCTCATTATGTCCGGTCGTGATGGTCAAGTGGATTAAGGCGTCTTGTACATACCAGTTGCGTGGCTCCTGGGAGTATGGGTTCGAGTCACTTCTGGGGTGTGAGTTTTCAGTTGCATATTGTCCTGGGGACCATTCAGGCTTGTTCGCATTTGTGTTCCTCACGTGTGCCCCAAAGAATGAGGTGATTTGGTAAAATGCTATGCCCAAGATTACTATCCGAGTGCCGGCGGTGGGGTGGTTCAAATAGCCTCGGCTATCACCTCATTATGTCCGGTCGTGATGGTCAAGTGGATTAAGGCGTCTTGTACATACCAGTTGCGTGGCTCCTGGGAGTATGGGTTCGAGTCACTTCTGGGGTGTGAGTTTTCAGTTGCATATTGTCCTGGGGACCATTCAGACTTGTTCGCATTTGTGTTCCTCACGTGTGCCCCAAAGAATGAGGTGATTTGGTAAAATGCTATGCCCAAGATTACTATCCGAGTGCCGGCGGTGGGGTGGTTCAAATAGCCTCGGCTATCACCTCATTATGTCCGGTCGTGATGGTCAAGTGGATTAAGGCGTCTTGTACATACCAGTTGCGTGGCTCCTGGGAGTATGGGTTCGAGTCACTTCTGGGGTGTGAGTTTTCAGTTGCATATTGTCCTGGGGACCATTCAGGCTTGTTCGCATTTGTGTTCCTCACGTGTGCCCCAAAGAATGAGGTGATTTGGTAAAATGCTATGCCCAAGATTACTATCCGAGTGCCGGCGGTGGGGTGGTTCAAATAGCCTCGGCTATCACCTCATTATGTCCGGTCGTGATGGTCAAGTGGATTAAGGCGTCTTGTACATACCAGTTGCGTGGCTCCTGGGAGTATGGGTTCGAGTCACTTCTGGGGTGTGAGTTTTCAGTTGCATATTGTCCTGGGGACCATTCAGGCTTGTTCGCATTTGTGTTCCTCACGTGTGCCCCAAAGAATGAGGTGATTTGGTAAAATGCTATGCCCAAGATTACTATCCGAGTGCCGGCGGTGGGGTGGTTCAAATAGCCTCGGCTCTCACCTCATTATGTCCGGTCGTGATGGTCAAGTGGATTAAGGCGTCTTGTACATACCAGTTGCGTGGCTCCTGGGAGTATGGGTTCGAGTCACTTCTGGGGTGTGAGTTTTCAGTTATATATATATATATATATATATATATATATATATATATATATATATATATATATATATATATATATATTTATATGTATATGTACATGTATGTATGAGTGTGTGTACATGTGTATACAACATTAATAATTTTGTAACTATCGTCAAACATTGTCATTTGCTTAGCTAAACGAACTAGAGGGTTCAGTTCCTGAACCGATTATGTGCCTCTGTAATCCTTTACACCACCGCCCACGGGATGGGTATGGGGTGCATAATAAAGAAAGAAATAGAAGAAATTGAAATTGCATAATACGGTTATTGACATTCAATAATAGTAAGATAATGTTAGTGCCAAAAAGCACTAACGATGCACTTATTAGTATGATCAACTTGATTCATGCAGCTCTTGATAAAAATGAATTCCCTGTTGGGTTATTTGTGGACCTGCAGAAGGCTTTTGACACTGTCAACCACCAAAACCTTCTTCTTAAATTACATCATTATGGAGTCAGAGGACACTCCCTGCAATACCTCAAATCTTACCTTTGTAGCGAGTAGATTATCCCAATAATATACTCGCTCCAAATGCATTGTTAATATTCTTGTCAACCTTTGGAGATGAATGAGGTGAGGCGTTGCCCGGGCAACACGGTGAGGTGTTGCCCGAGCATATAAGCAGCAGAATAGCAAACATTAACCAGAGTCTACTTTCAAGTGTGGTCTAGAGCAGACACTTGCGAGATACTGTACCGACGCTCAGTGCGCTCAACTCACACCAAAGTATCACATGTGTACTTCTGTATATTCGACCAAATATATATATATAGTATCTTAAAAAAAAAAAAAAAAAAAAAAAAGTGAACTGCGTAGTCGGCGGATGTGTCTCTGGATTTAGCAGTGTCGCAGACGTTGAGACGAAACCTGGAGCAGAGCTGAGTGAGGCCGGAGTCGTGGAGCTCTATGTGTGAGAGCGTGGCGGCTCGATTGAGAATTGTGAGTGTCTGAACTCGGGGAGCGAGAGCGTGGTGGCTCGATGCGGTCGTAGTCTGCTGTCTGCTCTGTGTCGAAGCTGTAGCGTCTTGGGTTGATTAGGACTGTACACGCCGAGTACTACATTGTTGACTGTGGAAATTGTAGTCTGGTACCAAAAGATGTAGGCAGTGTGTGGACAAGCTCGGTGTAGCAGGAGAGAAGAATGTGCATAATTGTTGCGTCCTTGGGTCGCTGGTGGAGCATTTAGATCCGGGGCGGATGGGCTCGGGCACCAGGACATTAGGAGGTAATGTGGGCACGTAGTTAGGACAACGAGGTAATCACATCTAGAGCTGAATTGTCCTGAAGGCGACGAAGTGTCGGAAACGCAAGCTGTAAGTCCTGTACTGCGCAAAGGGCTTGAGTCGGCCGAGTATCAAAATGCAGTGAACGTGTAGATGAATCTGATGACAAAGCAGCTGTCGTGGGCGTAGGACAAGCAGTGCCCTGGCAGCGACGGAGAGTCGGCAGGACAAGCTGTAGATCCAACATGATGTAATCATTGATGAGGCTGTCAGATGAGTGAGTAACGATCGTGGAGCAGCAAGCCGTAGTAGATGAAAATGCATAGATGGACGCGATGAAAATCATAGCTGTGGCGAGGGTGTTGGCAGTGTTCCATCACAGCAAACAGTAGCAGTAGAGGTCCAGTGAGAGTCCATGTTGTAGTCCATCGTGGCTGGGTATCGTCGAAACTCTCCGGGGTCACCAATGTAACGGTTCTATTGTTACATAAAGTATGGTGACAAATAAACACGTACAAACACTAAGATACTATATATATTTGGTCGAATATACAGAAGTACACAGGTGATACTTTGGTGTGAATTGAGCGCACTGAGCGTCGGTACAGTATCTCGCAAGTGTCTGCTCTAGACCACACTTGAAAGTAGACTCTGGTTAATGTTTGCTATTCTGCTGCTTATAGGCAACGCATCACCTCATTCATCTCCAAAGGTTGACAGGAATATTAACAAAGCATTTGGAGGGAGTATATTATTGGGATAATCTACTCGCTACACCTTACTGACAGACTCCAGTACGTTTCTGTGAATAATTAAATTTCTCCCCCCGTACCCATCAACATTGGTGTTCCTCAGGGCAGCATACTTGACCCTCTCCTCTTTCTCATCTACATTAATGACCTTCCAAATGGCTCCCAACACCTCAAACCAATTCTATTTGCTGATGACACAACCTTCATTTACTCCAGTCCTGACCCCCTTGCTCTAAATGCCAGAGTAAATACTGAGCTAAATAAAGTCCATCCTTGGCTGACTGCCAACAAACTCACCCTTAACTTTGACAAAACTTTCTATATTCTATTTGGCAATAAATCCTCTAATCAAATAAGTCTCAGAATTAACAATACCCAAATTTGTAACAAATTAGATGGTAAATTCCTTGGCGTTCTCATTGACCACAAGCTTAATTTACAGGGACACATTCTAAATATATCAAAAAAAGTTTCAAAAACTGTTGGCATTCTTTCTAAGATCAGATATTATGTACCCCGCCCTGCCCTGGTGACTCTCTATTACTCCCTCATCTATCCATATCTCAACTATTGTAATTGTGCTTGGGGATCTACTACCCAAAATCATTTACGTCCTCTAGTTACTCAACACAAAGCTGCCATTAGGACAATATCCAACTCTGGCCCCAGACATCACTCGGTACCCCTACTCATATCTCTGAATATGTTAGATATTAAGTCACTGCACATTCTCTCATGTGTATTATACATATATAAAACGCTGAACTGTAATCCTGACCTCAAAAGCTTCAATGAAGGTTGTAACAGAGCCCATGAGCACCACACCAGAAATAAAATCAGTTTTGATATTCCAAGAGTACGACTTAATCAAACTACAAATGCTCTACAAATCAAGGGACCCAGAATGTGGAATGACCTTCCCAATTATGTTAAAGACTGTAACTCGCTCAACCAGTTTAAGATAAAAACGAAGCACTACCTAATAAATTCCCCGTAACCTACCTTACCCCTCTATTGTCAACCCATGTCTGTTTTCTTAAACGACGCTGTTTATCGACCTATTTGTATTTGTGCTGCTTTTTCAGCCATGTTTCCCCCCTTTTTATCTTAATTTTTATTTGTTCTCAACACATTATATTCCTTATACTCATTTAGTATTAAGTATTAGTCATTAAAGTTTTTCCTGCCCGAAACGCTTTGCGTAATAGTGTCTTTAGGCATTGTATGTACTAGCTCTATCTATAAATCTATCAGTTTATATAAAATCTCTTGTATGTATGTACCTTACCTGAATAAACATTTTATTTTATTTTTTTTTTTTTTATTTTATTTATAAAGCAATGAGGACCAAATGAGAGACCAGTGATCAGATGAATATTACAGACTCAAGGGTAGCCTTCTCTTCTTGTATATAAATGAAAAAATAAATTCGTTTGTTTAATTCTAATGCTTGTAGGCGAGAACAGTTATGAACGCCAGCTAGCGCACAAGTACATGAACGCTCAAAATACTTTTACACAAAAGACATGTACAGACAGGCGTGTGGCTTTTGACTTCTTTTTTATTGATTAATATTAAATATTAGGCGCTTACCTATAATTGTTATCATTTTATACAAATATAACTATCACATAATAAATATAAAAGGAGTTTATCCAAAAACTGACAGAAGTATAGCAAGTGTTGTGTTTTGTGCGTTGTATCGTGTTTGTGGGCATGTGTTTAGGCTGGCGGGCGGCGTCCTTACCAACTCCGGATTATGTCTATTACATCACTAAACTTCATTTAATAACTATATGCCTGTTAAGTAGAAGATTTTAAAATTGTTAATAGCATTATATTGTCGTTTTAATATGGAACACGTACACATATGCGAAACGTCCAAAGCTGGTGTCCGAAGTGGTAAATGTATTAGTGTGCGATGTTGTCAATGTACAGAGTGTCTTCCACCAGGAGAGAACTGATTCCTTCAAAAAGTATATAATCGGTTGGTATTTTATATAAAGAAAAAACTTCAAGTATATTCGGTAATTGGAAAAGATGATAA
Source organism: Procambarus clarkii (assembly GCF_040958095.1). Lineage (NCBI taxonomy): Eukaryota > Metazoa > Arthropoda > Malacostraca > Decapoda > Cambaridae > Procambarus > Procambarus clarkii. The sequence continues at coordinate 39,943,119 of NC_091157.1, forward strand.
AAATATAGGTAACAAATATAGAGAAGCAGTTATAAGGACAAAATACGAAATAGGAAAAATAAGATAAGGAACCAGAAAAACATTGGAACGCCTGTATGACCGTTGGGCACCATTTTGTGAGGAGCAGCTCACAAAACAGTGGGTCTTATAAAGGCTGGTGTTCAGACAGGAGTTTGAGTTTCTATTCTCTGTCACGTCGTGACCATTGATGTACTGCTGTGAGTGCCGCATCTTTCTACATTACTACTCGTGCAGTCATCGGGAGGAAAATCCTTCATGCAATCTGCATGTATTGCGAGGAAGAAGAAGAGTTGTTACATTCTTGTACAGCCACTAGCACGTGTAGAGTTTCGGGCAAGCCCCTATTAATGCTATGTTCCCCGGAATACAAGCCCGCCAAATCGTTTAACAACCAGGTACCCATTTTACGGTTGGGTAAACAGAGGCTACAGTTAAGGATTAACACCCAGTAAATCCTCCCCGGCCAAACCCAACGCGAAACGCCAGGCGAGTATCTTACCACTTCACCACGGGGACTGCAAAAAAGGAGCATAAATCCTTCACACAAACTGCACCCATCATAAAGAATATGAAGACTCATCAGTGTCCACAGTGTGGGAAGGTATTTACTCATCATGGACATATGAAGACTCACATGTTAGTGCATTCTGGTGATAAACCTCATGAGTGTATAGAGTGTGGGAAGAGATTCAGTCAGCGTGCACATATGAAGACTCACATGTTAGTGCATTCAGGTCACAAACCTCATGAGTGTCCTACGTGTGGGAAGAGATTCAGTCGTCTTGATACTGTGAGAATTCACATGTTAGTGCATTCTGGTCACACACCTCATGAGTGTCCTGAGTGTGGGAAAAGATTCAATCAGCGTGCACATATGAAAAGACACATGTTAGTGCATTCAGGTAACAAACCCCATGAGTGTCCAGAGTGTGGGAAGAGGTTCAGTGAACTTCGTAATATTAAGAGCCACAGGATGGTACATACGGATGAAAGACCGTTTGAATGTGCCGAGTGTGGCAAAAAATTTAGACACCGTGCGACTATAATAAATCACATGTCAGTGCATTCAGGTCATAAACCTCATGAGTGTCCAGAGTGTGGGAGGAGATTCACTCGGTGTGGCAGTGTGAAGACTCACATGGCAGTGCATTCAGGTCACAAGCCCCATGAGTGTCCAGAGTGTGGAAAAAGATTCAATCATCTTAGTAATATGAAGAGACACAGGATGGTGCATACGAATGAAAGACCGTTTGAATGTGCAGAGTGTGGCAAAAAATTTAGACACCGTGGGACTATAATAAATCACATGTTAGTGCATTCAGGTCACAAACATCATGAGTGTCCTTAGTGTGGGAAGAGATATAGTCATCTTGGAAATATGAAGAACACAAGATGATACGTTCAGGTGATAAGCTAAACAGCTAAACCTCATCACAAGATGATACATTCAGGCGATAAGCTAAACAGCTAAACCTCATCACAAGATGATACATTCAGGTTCCATCATAAGATTATACATTCAGGTGATAAGCTAAACAGAACTTCAAGCAGGTAAACAATGAGTGTGGGAGATGATTGAAAGAATGTACTTAATCCAAACAACTTTATCATTGTGTTCAATGCTGTCTTCTTTTATGTGCTAGCCATATGCTGTATTGTGCCTTTTATTTTTGTTAAACTACCATTCAAGCTGTCATTGCAATCAATCTGAGCTACACATGTGCTATAATATACCTAAAATTTTCTTTCTTTTAATTTTTTCTGGCTATGTAACTTTTATCATTTATCATTAGATTATTACATTATTATGATTAGATTATCTGTTAGATTAAGGAACTGCCTGAAACGTTGCGCGTACTAGTGGCTTTACAAGATTGTAAATACTATGCCTATGCTATGTATTCTCTCAAACCCAATGTACCTTCTTGTATATAAATAAATAAATATAATGAGAGGCATATTAGTACATTTACTTACCTTTAATATAATATACAATTTGGAGTTTAGCTTCATCATGAAAATATTCTGTTATCACTATGTCAGTTGGATGTCCTACAGAGGTAATTATGTATATTTTGTTTCAGAAATAAACTTCATCATGACAGGTAAAGATCTAAAGGTATTTGTTATTTTGTTCTTTAGTGAAAGTTAGATGCTCCTTGCAGACCAAGCAGGAATTAGAGAAGCAGTCTCCGTGGTGTAGTGGTAAGACACTCGCCTGGCGTTCCGCGAGCGCTATGTCATGGGTTCGTATCCTGGCCGGGGAGGATTTACTGGGCGCAATTCCTTAACTGTAGCCTCTGTTTAAAGCAACAGTAAAATGTGTACTTGGATGAAAAAACGATTCTTCGCGGCAGGGGATCGTATTGCAGGGACCTGCCCGAAACGCTACGCGTACTAGTGGCTGTACAAGAATGTAACAACTCTTGTATATATCTCAAAAAAAAAAAAAAAAAAAAAAAAAAGCTATTAGTGTAGAACTTAGATGGTCTTCATACAGCAAGCAAAAGCTAGAGAAGTTGTCTGTGTAGACAAGCTCAAAATTGCACATTAGTAAAGAAAAATGTCTTTCTTATAGCAAAGGTAAAACAAAGTTTTGTTTGTTTTTCTTAATATGTATTTAAATATTATTGTTCTTTCTATTTTTTTATCCTTAAAAATGTATTTAAAATTTAATATATATATATATATATATATATATATATATATATATATATATATATATATATATATATATATATATATATATATATATATATATATATATATATGTGTGTGTGTGTGTGTGTATATCACGAAAATAAACACGTGATTAAGAATGTGACAATGTCAGACCATGGAGGAAAAATGAAACAGGAATTTCCTTAAGTACTTTCGTATATTAAATACATCTTCAGAAGGTCGAAGACCTTCTGAAGATGTATTTAATATACGAAAGTACTTAAGGAAATTCCTGTTTCTTTTTTTCTCCGTGGTCTGACATTGTCATTCATATATATATATATATATATATATATATATATATATATATATATATATATATATATATATATTAGTATATTTTGGTAGCAGTCTTTCCTGTAGACATATATTATTAAATATGACCGAAAAAGTAAGATTAATAATTCTAACACAAATTTTCTCGATCTTTCGTACATTTCTTTTCACTGTTGGTGGTAATTCAAAAATCAATTCTCCAAAATTCATTTTTTATTTCTAGTCTGACGCGACACTTGAGCGCGTTTCGTATAACTTATTACATTTTCAAAGACTTTAGTTTACACATACACAACTGAATAGAAATTACGCATCTCTGATTTGTTTATATCTACATTTGAGTGAGGTGGATGGGGTGAGGTGGTATTTAATAGGGTATTAATTTCATCAACACAAGACAGAACACGAAACAATGGGTATTGAATGGAAGTGATTGTAGAAAGCCTATTGGTCCATATTTCTTGATGCTTCTATATTGGAGCGGAGTCTTGAGGTGGGTAGAATATAGTTGTGCATTAATTGGCTGTTGATTGCTGGTGTTGACTTTTTAATGTGTAGTGCCTTGCAAACGCCAAGCTGCCTGCTATCGCTGTATCTATCGATGATTTCTGTGTTGTTTACTAGGATTTCTCTGGCGATGGTTTGGTTATGGGAAGAGATTATATGTTCCTTAATGGAGCCCTGTTGCTTATGCATCGTTAAACGCCTAGAAAGACATGTTGTCTTGCCTATATACAGTACTGGGTTTTTTTGGAGCTTACAGTCCCCAAGAGCGCATTTGAAGGCATAGACGACATTGGTCTCTTTTAAAGCGTTCTGCTTTGTGTCTGGAGAGTTTCTCATGAGTAGGCTGACCGTTTTTCTGGTTTTATAGTAAATCGTCAGTTGTATCCTCTGATTTTTGTCTGTAGGGATAACGTTTCTATTAACAATATCTTTCAGGACCCTTTCCTCCGTTTTATGAGCTGTGGAAAAGAAGTTCCTGTAAAATAGTCTAATAGGGGGTATAGGTGTTGTGTTAGTTGTCTCTTCAGAGGTTGCATGGCGTTTCACTTATATATATATATATATATATATATATATATATATATATATATATATATATATATATATATATATATATATATATATATATATTGTGACGGTAACGCGTTGGTGTTCGGCTGTTTAAGGCTAGGGGTATGGCCTCGTCACATAGTTATAAAAAAAAAATAGAAAAAACTGGAACTTCGTCTGTGGTAAGGTAAGGAGAAGACACACAAAACACAAGTAAACTTTAACAATGAAATTTTAATTACGTTAATTAAATCAAAACATGAATAAAATGCACAAACAAATTCTTATAATAAAATCAATCAAAATAATAAGAATACTTAAATGACACAATGAAAAGTTACGTTAAGACAAAATAACAAGAAGTGCAATATACAAGTAAATGGGAGGTGCTGGAATATTGGCTTAAGCTACCACTTCCCTCAGTACACGCTAGCGTCTAGCCGGGAGGAGTGGTAACAACGAGAGCACTGAACATTCTGAGGTAGGAGGTTGGGGCGACCCCAGACATCAAGTAGTATGGGGGGGCGAGTGCAGGTGCAGCCAGACCGGCGACCAATCAGCGGAGCCGGTAGCGATCAACATGTAGTTTGGTGGTTTGAGTCCGAACAGGTGGCTGGCTGCATATGTTTTGCTCACCCTGGCAAGCCTTGCTGGTGTTGTTGTTGTTGTTGGACATGTCTTCCATAGTCGTTTTATATAATTTCAACGACGTGTTTGTGGAGGGAAGAGCAGGCTCAATCTCTTGAAGGAGATTATTGTCACAATATATATATATATATATATATATATATATATATATATGGCAAAATCCAAAATTTGCTCCATCGAGCAAAAAGTCTTAGTCGACATGAACTTGAAACCTGCCATATACTGCAGGTATGTTAACGACATTTTTACACAGGTACCTGATGTTAGACATCTGCAGGAGCTGAAGGAGGCATTTGAGCAGAGTTCCGTGCTGCGTTTCACTTACGAGATAGAAAAGGATGGGAAGCTGCCCTTTCTAGATGTAACAGTCATGGAAAAGAGCGGAGGTTTCCACACTGCAGTCTACACTAAGGAAACGAACATAGGAATGTGCCTAAATTCCAACAGCGTTTGGAATCAGCGTACCCAGACAGGTACAAGAGGAGTGTTGTTAACGCATATGTCGACCGTGCTCTCAGCCACAGCTCAGAATGGAAGCAATCGACGAAGAACTCTGTAGGGTAAGGCAGGTCCTAGTCAACAACGGCTTCTCCAATGGTTTCGTCGAAGACATCATAAGAAGAAAAGTGAAACGCCATGCAACCTCTGAAGAGACAACACAACACCTATACCCGCTATTAGACTATTTTACAGGAACTTCTTTTCCACAGCTCATAAAACGGAGGAAAGGGTCCTGAAAGATATTGTTAATAGAAACGTTATCCCTACAGACAAAAATCAGACGATACAACTGACGATTTACTATAAAACCAGAAAAACGGCCAGCCAACTCATGAGAAACTCTCCAGACACAAAGCAGAACGCTTTAAAAGAGACTAACGTTGTCTATGCCTTCAAATGCCCACTTGGGGACTGTAAGCTCCAAAAAAACCCAGTACCAGTATATAGGCAAGAAAACAACATCTCTTTCTAGGCGTTTAACGATGCATAAGCAACAGGGCTCCATTAAGGAACATATAATCTCTTCCCACAACCAAACCATCGCCAGAGAAATCCTAGTAAACAACACAGAAATCATCGATAGATACAGTGATAGCAGACAGCTTGACGTTTGCGAGGCACTGCACATTAAGAAGTCAACACCAGCAATCAACAGCCAATTAATGCACAACTATATATAATATATATATATATAATGTATATTATTAAATATGATGACTGGTCAAGTCAGTTAAACTGGTCAAGTCGTATACTGCAATTTCGGATACCGGGCTAGAAACAACTTCGTTCACTGAGAAGTTTGTACATACAAACCATTCCGTTCGTATATGCGCTGGTTTGTATTCGCTGTTGTTATCATCGGAATAAATACATGGCATTTGTTCATATAATTAGCGCTTCCATTATTAGAATTATTGATCCATTATTAGAATAACAAGGTGCAAACCATACCCCCTTACAGTTGAAATCTATTTATATACAAGAAGGTACATTGGGTTGCGAGAGTACATAACATATATTAAGAGGTACATTGTAGCAAGATTTGAGATTAAAGGATTTAAGACTAACACGTTTAGAAACAAGGCGCCCCCGAAGGAGGCTATTATTTGTTATGCACCCCATACTCAACCAGTAAGTAGTGGAGCAAAACATAGATTACATAGTCATAAAGTCTTAATCAGACCAATTCAATTCTATTTCTTTCTTTATTATGCACCCCATACCTATCCCGTGGGCGGTGGTGTAAAGGATTACAGAGGCACATAATCGGTTCAGGAACTGAACCCTCTAGTTCGTTTAGCTAAGCAAATAACAATTTGTGACGCTAGTTATAAAATTATTAATATTATATATATACATGTACACACTCTCATACATACATGTACATATATATATATATACGTATACATATATACATGCACATACATATCTAATCACCTACACAAATACACACATCAATAATCTTTGTGTCACAAGTGATCAATAAGAGGCTCACAACAGTCACTATACAAGGCACTTTACATCTATGGTGAGTCACACAGTTACTAGTCTTGCTGCACACCCACCCAACTGGGCGGCAGCTTTACAGTCATTTGCTCCACACCCATCCAACTGGGCGGCAGCTTTACAGTTATGTGCAGCATTACCTACAGTAAGCAAATTTTGGATACTTCGCTAAGATTTCGAGCAGCACATCATTATGAATGAAGTACTTACACATTTCTTGGACACTATTGATGGTGTTATCCCTAAATTCCGCGATTTTTTCACATTCCATTATATAATGGCGCAAAGTAAGCGAATAGTTCTGCTGACAGAGTTTACATTTAGTCAAATCTACATCAGCAGATGTTACAAACTCCCAGAGGTACTTGTAGCCGAACCTAAGCCTAGCAGTGGTAACATCTAGAAGTCTGCTAACGTTATTGGATGACCCATAGACGTGCGGTTCTTCCTGCATAATAGAATGATGATAGATGGAGTAACTGGTGTGAATTTCACTTTGCTTCAAGTCTCCGAAATTTAGCTGATGTTCCTGGGATATTGCTGCCCTCAGGCTGCTCAAAGGCAGTCCAAGTTTGTAATAAATTCCCTCTTTACGAGCAAAAGTCTTGGGCAACTCATCAGTTCTCAGTGGCTATTTTTACATTATCATTTACAACTAACTTAAGTTAAATAACAACCAGTAAACAGACTGCTGTTTTCTAATTCTAGTTCAGGCACTTCCTGGGATAAAACGCGAACATTCCTTGAGGAACTGTGAGGTGCTTATCTGTTTTTCCTCGTAACGGCCCCAAAGCTTCCACAAATGTTCCTGTTTCTCTTCATTGCTCTTGCGGCGACTGGACTTTAGCTTTTGATCAGAAACCAGTTGGTATTGCAAGGTTACCAGGGACGCCTCACGGTACAGTAAGGGGATTAAAATATATAAAGCCAAGTTGTCCCTCACTGCCCATTGATTCAGACGCTGGTGCCATCCTTCTACGTCATTGTTGGTCCTCACCAGTCGTCTAAATGCATACCAGTTCCCCAATTCCCACACACTGTTGCACAGCCACGTATTTTTTTTATGTAATGAGTTAATTGTGTCGTTAAGGGTGGACTGCTAGCCGACTTTTCTAATTCAGCAAACGCCTTACAATTATGTAGTACATACGTACCACATAAGTACGTGTGTGTTATACACGTACACACACACACACCTTGTCAAGCACAGGACGAAGCTTGAAAAAGTTTAATGGTATGCCAATAGGCTAGTCCCAGGACTAAGAGGCATGAGTTACGAGGACAGGCTGCGAGAAATGCACCTCATGACACTGGAAGACAGAAGAGTAAGGGTAGACATGATCACTACCTACAAAATTCTCAGAGCAATTGATAGGGTACATAAAGATAAACTGTTTAACACGGGTGGTAGGCGAACAAGGGGACACAGGTGGAACTTAGTACCTAAATGAGCCACTGGGATGTTAGAAAGAACTTTTTCAGTGTCAGAGTAGTTAATAGATGGAATGCATTAGGCAGTGATGTGGTGGAGGCTGACTCCATACACATTTTCAAATGCAGATAAGATAGAGCCCAGTAGGCTCAGGAATCTGTACATCAGTTGATTGCCAGTTCAGAGGTGGGACCAAAGAACCAGAGCTCAACCCCCGCAACCACAACTAGGTGAGTATACACACAAACACACACACGTACATACACACACACACAGTTAGTTAGTTAATAAATGGAATGCACTAGGAAGTGATGTGGTGGAGGCTGACTCCATACACAGTTTCAAATGTAGGTATGATAGAGCCCAGTAGGCTCAGGAATCTGTACACCAGTTGATTGACAGTTGAGAGGCGGGACCAAAGAGCCAAAGCTCAACCCCCGCAAGCACAATTAGGTGAGTACACAGACACAAACATACACATACTAATGCCTCTATTCACCTTGCGGTAAATAGGAACCTGAAAGTCAGGAAGCTGCTATAGGCTGCATCTTGGGGATGTGTGTGTGTGTTAGATAAAAATATATGTTGTTTAGATATGTAACGGTTCTATTGTTACGTAAAGTATGGTGACAAATAAACACAGACACTAAGATACTATATATATATTTGGTCGAATATACAGAAGTACACAGGTGATACGTTGGTGTGAGTTGAGCGCACTGAGCGTTGGTACAGTATCTCGCAAGTGTCTGCTCTAGACCACACTTGAAAGTAGACTAGTTAATGTTTGCTATTCTTGCTGCTTATATTGCTCGGGCAACACCTCACCGTGTTGCCCGGGCAACGCCTCACCTCATTCATCTCCAAAGGTTGACAGGAATATTAACACTATATTTGGAGCGAGTATATTATTGGGATAATCTACTCGCTACAGATATGATGGAGGAAAAGAGGCCGAGAGTCGGTACATTAGACAACCGACGCTTAGAAAGGCGGGGTCCAAGAGCTAACAGCTAAATCTTGGAAATAATAAATTAAAATATTTAATACACACACATACGTGTTTCACAAGAATTTGGCTGAGGGCTGACGTGGCCCCGTCGACGGGGCAGGAAGTCGGCGGTTGATCAAAGGCCTCCCCCATCCTCCACATACCTGAGGATTATTCCGGCTTAATTTTAAACGGAAGTAATGTCTTGGTATTTACGGCTTCAGCGGGTGGGTGGGTCCGTGGGTTTATTACACTATGAGTGAAAACAATCGCCTGTTCTCTATTTTATATTGCCGCTTGTAGAGCTAGAAGCTGTTGCCTCTTGTGTGCGTTGCACAAGGGGATTAATATCTGGATTAATATCTTTCAATATTTCCAGTATTTTTTAAGGTATCGCTTAAATACCGAAGATACTGTTATTGGACACCGCTTAATTGACAATGTCTCAACAACGCAGGCTGAAGATGTGCGTGGCTTCTGCTACTGCAATGATGCTCATTTGCTTTGCTTTTCAATGATGCGCCTTAGTTGTCCCCTCTCTAACTTACCGTTCTAAATACCCCTTCTCCATCTCTCGCAAACATTCCCCCTCATACATCTCCCCCCTTTCCTCCTGTCCCCCTGTCCATCTTTGTCCCCCTGTCCCTCACTTTGTCCCCTTGCCCACATTTTCTGTCCTCTGTCCCCGATCTCTTTCCCCCTGTCCCCCCTTTCCATCTCTCTGTCCCCCTGTCCCTCTCTATCCCATTGTCCCTCTCTCTGTTCCCCAGTCTCTCTCTGTCCCCCTGTTCCTCTCTGTCCTCCTGTTCCTCTCTCTGCCCCCCTGTCACTCTCTGTCCCCCTGTTCCTCTATGTCCCCCTGTCCATCTCTGTCCCCCTGTCCTTCTCTCTGTCCCCCTGCCCACTCTTTCTGTCCGCTGTCCTTCATCTGTCCTCCTCCCTTTCCTCCAGGCTCCCTATCCATCTCTGTCCCCTTGTCCCTGTCTCTGTTCCCCTGTCCCTATCTCTGCCCCCTGTCCCTCTCTCTGTCCCCCTGTCCGCCCTTTCTGCCCCCCTGTTCCTGTCTTTCTCTGTCTGTCCCTGTCCCTCCCTCTGTCCCCCTGCCCACTCTTTCTATCCCCTGTCTCTCCTCTGTCCCTTCTCTCTTGGTCTCCTGCCCCCCTCTGTCCCCCGGTCCCCCTCTCTAACCCTGTCCCTCTGTCTCTGTCCCTCTGTTCCTGTCCCTCTGTCTCTGTCCCTGTCCCCTTCTCTGTCCCTGTCTCCCTCTCTGTCCCACTGCCCCCCCCCCCTCTGTTCCCCCGTCCCTCCTCTGGCCCTGTCCGTCTGTCCCTGTCCCTCTGTCTCTGCCTCTCCTCGTTTCTGCCATTCTCTGTGTCAGCCTATCTCTGTCTCTTTCCTCGCTCTATCTCTGTCATTCTCTCACTGACTTTGCATATCCTTATCTATCCGTCTCTGTGTCTAACATTCTCTCCCTGACTCTGTCTATATCTATTTCTCTGTCTCGGTCTTCATCTCTTTCTCTCTCTTTCTCTCCTATCTCTCCTTACATACATACATACATTTATTTAACACATGTGGTACACGCACAAGGGGACACAGGTGGAAGCTGAGTACCCAAATGAGCCATAGAGATTATAGAAAGAACTTTTCAGTGTCAGAGTAGTTAATAAATGGAATGCATTAGGCAGTAATGTGGTGGAGGCTGACTCCATACACAGGTTCAAATGTAGATATGACAGAGCCCAGTAGGCTCAGGAATCTGTACATCAGTTGATTGACGGTTGAGAGGCGGGACCAAAGAGCCAAAGTTCAACCCCCGCAACCACAACTAGGTTAGTACATACATACATACATACATACATACATACATACATAAGATATAAAACAGCGGAGGATTCCAAGGTAGAACAATCAACCACAATGCCCATTACCCCTTTACCCTGTTGTCCTTAACTACACAACTATACAAGAGTCATTAACACGTATAATGGCTGATCCCCCATCACGATAGCATGAAGACCAATTGCCTGACCCGCAGTCCGTCTTGCTCCTCAAATAATTTTCAGGCCTAGAAATGGCCCGGGTACAGGCCCGGAAATGGCCCGGGTACAGGCCCAGAAGGGGCCCGGGTACAGGCCCAGAATGGGCCCGGGTACAGGCCCAGAAAGGGCCCGGGTACAGGCCCAGAAAGGGCCCGGGTACAGGCCCAGAAAAGGCCCGGGTACAGGCCCAGAAAGGGCCCGGGTACAGGCCCAGAAAGGGCCCGGGTACAGGCAGAGAAAGGGCCCGGGTACAGGCCCAGAAAGGGCCCGGGTCTGTACCCGGGCCCCTTCTGGGCCTGTACCCGGGCCCCTTCTGGTTCATATAGCCTCGGCTATCACCTCATTTTGTCCGGTCGTGATGGTCAAGTGGATTAAGGCGTCTTGTACATACCAGTTGCGTTGCTTCTGGGAGTATGGGTTCGAGTCACTTCTGGGGTGTGAGTTTTCAGTTGCATATGTCCTGGGGACCATTCAGGCTTGTTCGCATTTGTGTTCCTCACGTGTGCCCCAAAGAATGAGGTGATTTGGTAAAATGCTATGCCCAAGATAACTATCCGAGTGCCGGCGGTGGGGTGGTTCATATAGCCTCGGCTATCACCTCATTTTGTCCGGTCGTGATGGTCAAGTGGATTAAGGCGTCTTGTACATACCAGTTGCGTTGCTTCTGGGAGTATGGGTTCGAGTCACTTCTGGGGTGTGAGTTTTCAGTTGCATATGTCCTGGGGACCATTCAGGCTTGTTCGCATTTGTGTTCCTCACGTGTGCCCCAAAGAATGAGGTGATTTGGTAAAATGCTATGCCCAAGATAACTATCCGAGTGCCGGCGGTGGGGTGGTTCATATAGCCTCGGCTATCACCTCATTTTGTCCGGTCGTGATGGTCAAGTGGATTAAGGCGTCTTGTACATACCAGTTGCGTTGCTTCTGGGAGTATGGGTTCGAGTCACTTCTGGGGTGTGAGTTTTCAGTTGCATATGTCCTGGGGACCATTCAGGCTTGTTCGCATTTGTGTTCCTCACGTGTGCCCCAAAGAATGAGGTGATTTGGTAAAATGCTATGCCCAAGATAACTATCCGAGTGCCGGCAGTGGGGTGGTTCATATAGCCTCGGCTATCACCTCATTTTGTCCGGTCGTGATGGTCAAGTGGATTAAGGCGTCTTGTACATACCAGTTGCGTTGCTTCTGGGAGTATGGGTTCGAGTCACTTCTGGGGTGTGAGTTTTCAGTTGCATATGTCCTGGGGACCATTCAGGCTTGTTCGCATTTGTGTTCCTCACGTGTGCCCCAAAGAATGAGGTGATTTGGTAAAATGCTATGCCCAAGATAACTATCCGAGTGCTGGCGGTGGGGTGGTTCATATAGCCTCGGCTATCACCTCATTTTGTCCGGTCGTGATGGTCAAGTGGATTAAGGCGTCTTGTACATACCAGTTGCGTTGCTTCTGGGAGTATGGGTTCGAGTCACTTCTGGGGTGTGAGTTTTCAGTTGCATATGTCCTGGGGACCATTCAGGCTTGTTCGCAAATATATATATATGTATGAGTGTGTGTACATGTGTATACAACATTAATAATTTTGTAACTAGCGTCAAACATTGTTATTTGCTTAGCTAAACGAACTAGAGGGTTCAGTTCCTGAACTGATTATGTGCCTCTGTAATCCTTTACACCACCGCCCACGGGATGGGTATGGGGTGCATAATAAAGAAAGAAATAGAAGAAATTGAAATTGCATAATACGGTTATTGACATTCAATAATAGTAAGATAAAGCAATGAGGACCAAATGGGAGACCAGTGATCAGATGAATATTACAGACTCAAGGGTAGCCTTCTCTTCTTGTATATAAATGAAAAAATAAATGTTTGTTTAATTCTAATGCTTGTAGGCGAGAACAGTTGTGAACGCCAGCTAGCGCACAAGTACATGAGCGCCCAAAATACTTTTACACAAAAGACATGTACAGACAGGCGTGTGGCTTCTGACTTCTTTTTTATTGATTAATATTAAATATGAGGCGCTTACCTATAATAGTTATCATTTTATACATGTATAACTCTCACATAATAAATATAAAAGGAGTTTATCCAAAAACTGACAGAAGTGTTGTGTTTTGTGCGTTGTATCGTGTTTGTGGGCATTCGGGTGTGTTGTGTTTACGCTGGCGGGCGGCGTCCTTACCAACTCCGGATTATGTCTATTACATCACTAAACTTCATTTAATAACTATATGCCTGTTAAATAGAAGATTTTAATTGTTAATAGCATTATATTGTCGTTTTAATATGGAACACGTACACATATGCGAAACGTCTAAAGCTGGTGTCCGAAGTGGTAAAAATATTAGTGTGCGATGTTGTCAATGTACGGAGTGTCTTGTATCCCTAATACATTTACCACTTCGGACACCAGCTTTGGACGTTTCGCATATGTGTACGTGTTCCATATTAAAACGACAATATAATGCTATTAACAATTTTAAAATCTTCTACTTAACAGGCATATAGTTATTAAATGAAGTTTAGTGATGTAATAGACATAATCCGGAGTTGGTAAGGACGCCGCCCGCCAGCCTAAACACATGCCCACAAACACGATACAACGCACAAAACACAACACTTGCTATACTTCTGTCAGTTTTTGGATAAACTCCTTTTATATTTATTATGTGATAGTTATATTTGTATAAAATGATAACAATTATAGGTAAGCGCCTAATATTTAATATTAATCAATAAAAAAGAAGTCAAAAGCCACACGCCTGTCTGTACATGTCTTTTGTGTAAAAGTATTTTGAGCGTTCATGTACTTGTGCGCTAGCTGGCGTTCATAACTGTTCTCGCCTACAAGCATTAGAATTAAACAAACGAATTTATTTTTTCATTTATATACAAGAAGAGAAGGCTACCCTTGAGTCTGTAATATTCATCTGATCACTGGTCTCTCATTTGGTCCTCATTGCTTTATAAATAAAATAAAAAAAAAAAAAATAAAATAAAATGTTTATTCAGGTAAGGTACATACATACAAGAGATTTTATATAAACTGATAGATTTATAGATAGAGCTAGTACATACAATGCCTAAAGACACTATTACGCAAAGCGTTTCGGGCAGGAAAAACTTTAATGACTAATACTTAATACTAAATGAGTATAAGGAATATAATGTGTTGAGAACAAATAAAAATTAAGATAAAAAGGGGGGAAACATGGCTGAAAAAGCAGCACAAATACAAATAGGTCGATAAACAGCGTCGTTTAAGAAAACAGACATGGGTTGACAATAGAGGGGTAAGGTAGGTTACGGGGAATTTATTAGGTAGTGCTTCGTTTTTATCTTAAACTGGTTGAGCGAGTTACAGTCTTTAACATAATTGGGAAGGTCATTCCACATTCTGGGTCCCTTGATTTGTAGAGCATTTGTAGTTTGATTAAGTCGTACTCTTGGAATATCAAAACTGATTTTATTTCTGGTGTGGTGCTCATGGGCTCTGTTACAACCTTCATTGAAGCTTTTGAGGTCAGGATTACAGTTCAGCGTTTTATATATGTATAATACACATGAGAGAATGTGCAGTGACTTAATATCTAACATATTCAGAGATATGAGTAGGGGTACCGAGTGATGTCTGGGGCCAGAGTTGGATATTGTCCTAATGGCAGCTTTGTGTTGAGTAACTAGAGGACGTAAATGATTTTGGGTAGTAGATCCCCAAGCACAATTACAATAGTTGAGATATGGATAGATGAGGGAGTAATAGAGAGTCACCAGGGCAGGGCGGGGTACATAATATCTGATCTTAGAAAGAATGCCAACAGTTTTTGAAACTTTTTTTGATATATTTAGAATGTGTCCCTGTAAATTAAGCTTGTGGTCAATGAGAACGCCAAGGAATTTACCATCTAATTTGTTACAAATTTGGGTATTGTTAATTCTGAGACTTATTTGATTAGAGGATTTATTGCCAAATAGAATATAGAAAGTTTTGTCAAAGTTAAGGGTGAGTTTGTTGGCAGTCAGCCAAGGATGGACTTTATTTAGCTCAGTATTTACTCTGGCATTTAGAGCAAGGGGGTCAGGACTGGAGTAAATGAAGGTTGTGTCATCAGCAAATAGAATTGGTTTGAGGTGTTGGGAGCCATTTGGAAGGTCATTAATGTAGATGAGAAAGAGGAGAGGGTCAAGTATGCTGCCCTGAGGAACACCAATGTTGATGGGTACGGGGGGAGAAATTTAATTATTCACAGAAACGTACTGGAGTCTGTCAGTAAGGTGTAGCGAGTAGATTATCCCAATAATATACTCCCTCCAAATGCTTTGTTAATATTCCTGTCAACCTTTGGAGATGAATGAGGTGATGCGTTGCCTATAAGCAGCAGAATAGCAAACATTAACCAGAGTCTACTTTCAAGTGTGGTCTAGAGCAGACACTTGCGAGATACTGTACCGACGCTCAGTGCGCTCAATTCACACCAAAGTATCACCTGTGTACTTCTGTATATTCGACCAAATATATATAGTATCTTAGTGTTTGTACGTGTTTATTTGTCACCATACTTTATGTAACAATAGAACCGTTACATTGGTGACCCCGGAGAGTTTCGACGATACCCAGCCACGATGGACTACAACATGGACTCTCACTGGACCTCTACTGCTACTGTTTGCTGTGATGGAACACTGCCAACACCCTCGCCACAGCTATGATTTTCATCGCGTCCATCTATGCATTTTCATCTACTACGGCTTGCTGCTCCACGATCGTTACTCACTCATCTGACAGCCTCATCAATGATTACATCATGTTGGATCTACAGCTTGTCCTGCCGACTCTCCGTCGCTGCCAGGGCACTGCTTGTCCTACGCCCACGACAGCTGCTTTGTCATCAGATTCATCTACACGTTCACTGCATTTTGATACTCGGCCGACTCAAGCCCTTTGCGCAGTACAGGACTTACAGCTTGCGTTTCCGACACTTCGTCGCCTTCAGGACAATTCAGCTCTAGATGTGATTACCTCGTTGTCCTAACTACGTGCCCACATTACCTCCTAATGTTCTGGTGCCCGAGCCCATCCGCCCCGGATCTAAATGCTCCACCAGCGACCCAAGGACGCAACAATTATGCACATTCTTCTCTCCTGCTACACCGAGCTTGTCCACACACTGCCTACATCTTTTGGTACCAGACTACAATTTCCACAGTCAACAATGTAGTACTCGGCGTGTACAGTCCTAATCAACCCAAGACGCTACAGCTTCGACACAGAGCAGACAGCAGACTACGACCGCATCGAGCCACCACGCTCTCGCTCCCCGAGTTCAGACACTCACAATTCTCAATCGAGCCGCCACGCTCTCACACATAGAGCTCCACGACTCCGGCCTCACTCAGCTCTGCTCCAGGTTTCGTCTCAACGTCTGCGACACTGCTAAATCCAGAGACACATCCGCCGACTACGCAGTTCACTTTTTTTTTTTTTTTTTTTTTTTTAAGATACTATATATATATCGAATATACAGAAGTACACATGTGATACTTTGGTGTGAGTTGAGCGCACTGAGTGTCGGTACAGTATCTCGCAAGTGTCTGCTCTAGACCACACTTGAAAGTAGACTCTGGTTAATGTTTGCTATTCTGCTGCTTATATGCTCGGGCAACACCTCACCGTGTTGCCCGGGCAACGCCTCACCTCATTCATCTCCAAAGGTTGACAAGAATATTAACAATGCATTTGGAGCGAGTATATTATTGGGATAATCTACTCGCTACAAAGGTAAGATTTGAGGTATTGCAGGGAGTGTCCTCTGACTCCATAATGATGTAATTTAAGAAGAAGGTTTTGGTGGTTGACAGTGTCAAAAGCCTTCTGCAGGTCCACAAATAACCCAACAGGGAATTCATTTTTATCAAGAGCTGCATGAATCAAGTTGATCATACTAATAAGTGCATCGTTAGTGCTTTTTGGCACTAACATTATCTTACTATTATTGAATGTCAATAACCGTATTATGCAATTTCAATTTCTTCTATTTCTTTCTTTATTATGCACCCCATACCCATCCCGTGGGCGGTGGTGTAAAGGATTACAGAGGCACATAATCGGTTCAGGAACTGAACCCTCTAGTTCGTTTAGCTAAGCAAATGACAATGTTTGACGATAGTTACAAAATTATTAATGTTGTATACACATGTACACACACTCATACATACATGTACATATACATATAAATATATATATATATATATATATATATATATATATATATATATATATATATATATATATATATATATATATATATTATTAAATATGACCGAAAAAGTAAGATTAATAATTCTAACACGAATTTTCTCAATCTTTCGTACATTACGCTTCACTGTTGGAGGTAAATCAAAAATCACTTCTCCAAAATTCATTTTTATTTCTAGTCTGACGCGACACGGGCGCGTTTCGTAAAACTTATTACATTTTCAAAGACTTTTAGTTCACAAATACACAACTGAATAGAACTTACGTATCTCTGATTTTATATCTACATTTGAGTGAGGTGGGAGGGGTGATATGGCATTAACACAAGACAGAACAAGAGGGGATATTAATAGGGTATTAAAAGTATCAACACAAGACAGAACAGAAACAATGGGTATTGAATAGAAGTGTTTGTAGAAAGCCTATTGGTCCATATTTCTTGATGCTTCTATATTGGAGCGGAGTCTTGAGGTGGGTAGAATATAGTTGTGCAATAATTGGCTGTTGATTGCTGGTGTTGACTTCTTGATGTGTAGTGCCTCGCAAACGTCAAGCCGCCTGCTATCGCTGTATCTATCGATGATTTCTGTGTTGTTTACTAGGATTTCTCTGGCGATGGTTTGGTTATGGGAAGAGATTATTTATTTATTTATTTATTTATTTATGCATATACAAGAATGTACATAAGGAATGTGAGGATACAATTATGGTAATTACAGTCTTGTAAAGCCACTAGCACGCGCAGCGTTTCGGGCAGGTCCTTAATCTAAGAAAATTTTAAGGAGGTAAATACTTGCAAAATTTATAGACAAAAAATGATAACAGATTACGTGGAATGAAAAAAAAAAGATGAGAGAAAATTATAGGTACAGTATATTAAAGCACATAGGTAGCTATGATTGATTGCAATGAGAGCTTAAAATGGTAGTTGACAACAAATTGGTAGGCACAATACAGCAGAAACAATATAAGATTGATTGCAATGACAGCTTGAATGGTAATTGACAAAAATTGGTAGTCACAATACAGCAATATATGGCTATATATGGCATATCATTATATGTTCCTTAATGGAGCCCTGTTGCTTATGCATCGTTAAACGCCTAGAAAGAGATGTTGTTGTCTTGCCTATATACTGGGTTTTTTGGAGCTTACAGTCCCCAAGTGGGCATTTGAAGGCATAGACGACGTTAGTCTCTTTTAAAGCGTTCTGTTTTGTGTCTGGAGAGTTTCTCATGAGTAGGCTGGCCGTTTTTCTGGTTTAATAGTAAATCGTCAGTTGTATCCTCTGATTTTTGTCTGTAGGGATAACGTTTCTATTAACAATATCTTTCAGGACCCTTTCCTCCGTTTTATGAGCTGTGGAAAAGAAGTTCCTGTAAAATAGTCTAATAGGGGGTATAGGTGTTGTGTTAGTTGTCTCTTCAGAGGTTGCATGGCTTTTCACTTTCCTTCTTATGATGTCTTCGATGAAACCATTGGAGAAGCCGTTATTGACTAGGACCTGCCTTACCCTACAGAGTTCTTCGTCGACTTGCTTCCATTCTGAGCTGTGGCTGAGAGCACGGTCGACGTATGCGTTAACAACACTCCTCTTGTACCTGTCAGGGCAGTCGCTGTTGGCATTTAGGCACATTCCTATGTTTGTTTCCTTAGTGTAGACTGCAGTGTGGAAACCTCCGCCCTTTTCCATAACTGTTACATCTAGAAAAGGCAGCTTCCCATCCTTTTCCGTCTCGTAAGTGAAACGCAGCACGGAACTCTGCTCAAATGCCTCCTTCAGCTCCTGCAGATGTCTGACATCAGGTACCTGTGTAAAAATGTCGTCAACATACCTGCAGTATATGGCCGGTTTCAAGTTCATGTCGACTAAGACTTTTTGCTCGATGGTACCCATGTAGAAGTTTGCAAACAGGACACCTAGGGGAGAACCCATGGCGACCCCATCTACTTGCTTATACATGTGCCCATCCGGGCTCAAGAAGGGTGCCTCTTTAGTACAAGCTTGGAGTAGTTTCCTCAGAATATTTTCTGGCATGCCTTCTTGAGTCTGGTTTTGTGTCTGGAGAGTACTCTCCAGACACAAAACAGAACGCTTTAAAAGAGACTAACGTCGTCTATGCCTTCAAATGCCCACTTGGGGACTGTAAGCTCCAAAAAACCTAGTATATAGGCAAGACAACAACATCTCTTTCTAGGCGTTTAACGATGCATAAGCAACAGGGCTCCATTAAGGAACATATAATCTCTTCCCACAACCAAACCATCGCCAGAGAAATCCTAGTAAACAACACAGAAATCATCGATAGATACAGCGATAGCAGGCGGCTTGACGTTTGCGAGGCACTACACATCAAGAAGTCAACACCAGCAATCAACAGCCAATTATTGCACAACTATATTCTACCCACCTCAAGACTCCGCTCCAATATAGAAGCATCAAGAAATATGGACCAATAGGCTTTCTACAAACACTTCTATTCAATACCCATTGTTTGTGTTCTGTCTTGTGTTGATACTTTTAATACCCTATTAATATCCCCTTTTGTTCTGTCTTGTGTTAATGCCACATCACCCCTCCCACCTCACTCAAATGTAGATATAAAATCGGAGATACGTAAGTTCTATTCAGTTGTGTATTTGTGAACTAAAAGTCTTTGAAAATGTAATAAGTTTTACGAAACGCGCCCGTGTCGCGTCAGACTAGAAATAAAAATGAATTTTGGAGAATTGATTTTTGATTTACCTCCAACAGTGAAGCGTAATGTACGAAAGATTGAGAAAATTCGTGTTAGAATTATTAATCTTACTTTTTCGTTCATATTTAATAATATATATATATATATATATATATATATATATATATATATATATATATATATATATATATATATATATATATATATATGACAATGTCAGACCACGAAGGAAAAATGAAACAGGAAATTTCCTTAAGTACTTTCGTATATTAAATACATCTTCAGAAGGTCTATATATAAATTTAATATACGAAAGTACTTAAGGAAATTTCCTGTTTCATTTTTCCTTCGTGGTCTGACATTGTCACATTCTTAATCACGTGTTTATTTTCGTGATATACACACACATATATATATATATATATATATATATATATATATATATATATATATATATATATATATATATATATATATATATATATATATATATATATATATATATATATGTCGTACCTAGTAGCCAGAACGCACTTCTCAGCCTACTATGCAAGGCCCGATTTGCCTAATAAGCCAAGTTTTACTGAATTGATATATTTTCTCTAATACTTTTCTCTTTTCTTTCTTATGAAATGATAAAGCTACCCATTTCATTATATATGAGGTCATTTTTTTTTTATTGGAGTTAAAATTAACGTAGATATATGACCGAACCTAACCAACCCTACCTAACCTAACCTAACCCCCCCCTTATAATTCTCCCACGCCTGCAGTAAGAGTCATGTCTACTTTTCCCAAGCGTTCTCTACGTTGCAGGCTACAGCTTGATATATGGGAGAGAGTGAAGTGTTCTCGGAGAGCCGAGAAATTTGTGAAATAATAATATTTTGGCCTGTGGTTTAGGCCCTTTAGGGAGCCAAGATGGCGCTGGCCTCCCTGATCTCCCCCCAAAACCGTGTGACGTCAGTGGCACCGGATTGGTCACCGACAGCAATGTGGCACCGGGAGCCAATGAAAACTTCCCGTAGCGAAAGTGACGTCACGAAGGAAGGGGGTCCGGGCAGCGCGCCGAGCTGGCGCCAGAGTCAGACACGACACGTCATAGAGGTCGGACGTGCGATGGTTGGTCCTGTCAGTTGGACAGTTGTTCCCGCTCCCGTGGATTTACGCGTCACCGGAAGTACGCCAGTACTCTGAGAAGTCTTCCCTAGTTCATGTGTTGAACCAGAAGAGGGAATTGACGGTTATTTGAGCAACAAGTGCTCCAGTCAGGTGCTGTGCAAGAAGCAGTGAAGCCGTGCAGTGACGTATGTGACGTCTGTGGCAATTCACCAGTTCGTGACAGCGTAGTGGCTGACAGAGCCACTGGGTAGCTGAGGAAGAGAGGACTATTTGGGGAAACCGGACGACTGTAGCTCAGACGTAGGCGACAGCCGTTGCTGGGAGAAGACGGCGGCCAGGAGACCGACTCCAACCTTCAAGAAGTCAAGAAGGAGGACGGACCTGCAGTGAGGAGGCACGGAGACGACGCGCTAAACGGTGGGACGACGAGAGGCTCTGGTAGGACACGACGACGTGTAGTGTGGGGGCGTTCCCGACACGAGGACCAGGAGCTACATCTCGACTCTCATCGGAGGATAGGGTGAAGTAGGTGGTTCTAGTTCCCTCCCCATTCCCCTTTAGTTAGCTATGTTATTCGGCTATATTATCTAGCCTGAGGATTTTATATGTCGTGAGCAAGTCTCACCCATGTCACGGTAAAGCACCAGTGTGCTAGACAGTACTATCAAGAGTACTTGTAATATTCATGTTGATTATTGGTGGGTACAGGCACCAGGAACCAGGGATAAATTTACTGTGTTGTGTATATCTTTCTATAGATTTTGATATGAACATATAGTGGTAAATTATATATAATATTATGCCAGTATTTGAAAGTTAGGCTGTGTGCCCAGAAATCATTTATTTTCCATGTATTGATATTTGATGTGTCTACATTATATATGCTATGTTCATGCAGTGATAAATCGTTTGTGAGTACAGTGAATTATTGCGTTATCGCCCACGAGAGAAAGTACTGAAAACTCCAGTGTTAATAGTTCATAATATATTGTTGAGTGAAGAACAATGTGAAGCCATTACAGCATTGATTGTAGAAAAGACTGTTTGAGCCTGAGTACAGTGTAACTAAGTAATACGGTCTATTTGTGCCAGTATCGAGTGTGCGAGTTTCTAGTAATATTGGAGAATTTAAAGAAACAGCGCGCGTGAATCTAGAAAACAAGCAAAGCTTCCGCGCGTAGGCCATGCGATCAGCTGTTCTTGACACTTGATGAGGAAGAGAGATGTTGCCACCTTATGATCACATACTATCCGTGGGAATTATCGGCCGCGTCAGGATCAGTTGATTTATTGATTATTGTTTGGCCTTTGTGACATCTTTCATACATTTTAAGTAAAATACAAAACTATCTTTGTGTTTTTATCATCCCCTCCATTGATCTTGTGGCTGTACTATACCTGTAAGCATAGAGTGATAACAATAAGTACCTGCCTGATTCCTGATCTTTTGAGTGTGACCTTGCCAAGGCTACCACTAAATACACCAGTCAACTGATGGTGTTACTGGCCACCTAAAACACCAGTTGGCGACCTTGTGGTTAACCGTAGAGCCCGATTGTTGGGGAGGGCACACGACGGACAAGTGCACGAGTCGTGTTCTCACTCTTTCTTAATTAGAGGCCGTTAAGATTGACTGGGAGACTCTCCTGGCGTGCAGTGGCGCCGTGAGGATCG
Source organism: Procambarus clarkii (assembly GCF_040958095.1). NCBI lineage: Eukaryota > Metazoa > Arthropoda > Malacostraca > Decapoda > Cambaridae > Procambarus > Procambarus clarkii. The sequence continues at coordinate 39,966,061 of NC_091157.1, forward strand.
AGTGAAGACCCGCAGGGCTACGGTGAGTGACCGTGAGCACAGCATTTGCTCACCCCAGATTAAGACAAGACTTAGAGTAAGTGAGGGAAACCCCAACATTGGCGACCTTGCCAGGATATAGATCGAAGTAAAGGTTGCAGTGGTGGTACTTGGCAGTGGTGTTAGAGATCAGGCGCAGGTTATCACTCGTAGCACAAGATGGAGGATGATAAAGTGACGAGGTTTATTGACTCTAGAGATGAACAGGTGCTGGAAGAGTGCACCAAGGCACAGTTACAGGCAATAGCGAATCATTTCGGAATAAAACTGAAATCTGCCAGAGTGGCAGAAAGAAGAATAGAGATAATGGCTCAGCTCAGGGCTCGAGAGGAAGCTTTGGGGGAGGAACGGCCCCAAACACCTGCCAGTGTGGGTGAGCGCCTGAGTATTGGTGGAAGCAGCAGGGGATCCAGCGGCAGCAGGCACAGCATTAAGCTGGAAATAATGAAGTTGCAGCTAGAAGCACAGCAGCGCAGAGAAGAGCGAGAAGCGCAGCTGAGGAGAGAAGAGGCACAGCAGCGCAAAGAAGAGCGAGAAGCAGAAGCGCAGCTGAGGAGAGAAGAAGCACAACAGCGCAAAGAAGAGCGAGAAGCACAACAGCACAAAGAAGAGCGAGAAGCACAACAGCGCAAAGAAGAGCGAGAAGCACAACAGCGCAAGGAAGAGCAAGAGCGAGAAGCACAGATGAAGCGTGAGGAGCGAGAAGCACAGATGCAGCGTGAGGAACGAGAAGCACAGCTGCACCGGGAGGAGCGAGAACGAGAAGCAGAAGCACAGCTGAAGCGTGAGGAACGAGAAGCACAGCTACGCAGGGAAGAACACGAGCAAGAAGTTAGGCTGAGACAAATGGAAATAGAAGCCAAAAAGGAAGTAGAGCTGAAGCGAGCTGAACTGGGACTAGGTGCCCCTGCCCCGCCACAGGAAGACCGACGAGTGAGGGAACGAGACCTGCCGGTCTATGTACCTAGTGAAGCCGAAAGTTTCTTCGATCACTTTGAGAGAGTTGCTGCTATGAAGAGGTGGCCGAGGGCGGAGTGGGCGGAGTTGGTCCAAGGGAGGCTCACAGGTGAAGCTCGTGAAGCCTTCACGATGCTCGACTTCCAGGAATGCACTAACTACGATGTGGTAAAACGAGCTGTGCTCCGTTCCTTTAAGCTCACGCCAGAGTGTTACAGAAAGAGGTTTAGAGAATGTACCCGGTCACCAGGAAAATCGTATGCGGAGACGGCGAGGCACATAGAAAGAAAGCTCCTTAAGTGGCTGGACTCCGAGGAAGCGAGGTCGGCCGAAGAGATCAAGGAACTAATGGCCATGGAAAAATTTATGTCCGTGCTCTCTCCTGAGATCAGGCTGAGGATAAAGGAGGCGGACATAAAGAATCTGAGGGCCGCAGCCGACCGAGCCGACATGTTAGAAGAAGTACTACGCCCGAGCCGAGAGGGACAGCATCGATCACCCGCGTACTCCGGAGGCAGTAGGAATTATAGGAGGACGAATGGATGGAGGACAGGAGCGAGTTCTCCCAGGTCCCACCGCTCGAGATGGGACGACAGAGGAGCAAAAGGTGCTGTAGAGCTGATAGAGGAGAGCCAAGATGAGAGCTCGGAAGTTGTTACTGCAACGAAGGAAACGACAAGTGAGGCGAGAAAGACACAGGGTGTGACGGTCTCTGGAGGCAGTGCTAAGGCGAGCGGTGGCGGATGGTCTCTGCCGAGGGGCCGCTGCTACAACTGCGGAATACCCGGACACGTCGCGCGGGAGTGCAGACGCTTTAAGCAGAGGGGACACGTTGCTTTAGTGGTGTTCGAGGACCAGAGGGCCGAGGGAGTGCGGGATGGACCCGTGCTGAATGGGGAGAAGAAAGTTCACCCATTCATGTGTCAAGGAACCGTAAGGATGGGGGTTGCAGACCCCATCCCAGTGAAGATGCTAAGAGACACCGGGGCTGACTTTACCCTGGTAAGTGAAACCCTGTTCCCCGAGGGTTACAAGAATACCAGTGTGGGGGTGGCAAGTGTGACCACTGTGGGAGGCCCAGTGAGGATGCCCCTACACCAGGTAACTTTAAATTCCGAATATGGCTGCCAGACCCTAGTGGTGGGAGTCTGTACATCAATGCCCAAGATGGAGGCACAGGTCATCTTGGGGAATGACGCGTGTGGAGGATATGTCCTCCTGCATCTCGTGAAAGGCGAAGAGAGCATAAAACAGTACAAGGAGACAGGCGGAGAGTTGAACGTCTGTGGGGATGAGAAGGGAATCGCACCGGTGGCGATCCCCGTTTGTACTGTGACACCGAGGCAACGCGAAGAACCAGGAGGTTGTGGATCTGATGGGGCTGAGGAGTCGACTGACAGCCTGGGAACAGATCACCTCTGCGTAGGACCCAGAGAACGAGTGGAGGGCGAAGGTAGCCCGAATGGTGAGTTGCAGGTGACCCTCACCAGTTCTCCAGGGGTAAGCCGCACTCGTCTCGGAGAGCTACAGCAAGAGGAGTTCCCCGAATTGGTTAGTAAGGCCGAAGGAGGACGTGTGGGTCCTGAAAAGGCTTACTTTCCATTTATCCATATTATATATGCCATGCTATCTGTGATGAGGGAACGATGGACACCAGGAGCGACCGTGGGAACGGTGATTAAATATGTCAAGTCGTCAGTCAAACACGTCAGTTAAAGTCGTCAGTTTAACACGTCTAAATGACCCCTCACTTGTTCTAGTGCTCTTGGGAGGTGGTGATCTTTGTGGTATTTAAATACTCCGAAATTACCATCTCTTTTAAGGGTCTGAGCAGGTGGTGGAGAGGGTTAAGGCGTACCTGTTATGCCAGTTGCTGGAAGGCTTCTGTGCTGACTAGGGTTCGAGTCTCCTGGTGGGAAAGTGTTCTAAAGTTGTATACTTGACTCTCGTGTTTAGGAGAGTTGTGCCTTAAGCATAGACACTGTGTCTTCCCATATTAACAGGGACTTGATGAAATTAACATCTAAATGACCCCTCACTTGCTCTAGTGCTCTTGGGAGGTGGTGATCTTTGTGGTATTTAAATACTCCGAAATTACCATCTCTTTTAAGGGTCTGAGCAGGTGGTGGAGAGGGTTAAGGCGTACCTGTTATGCCAGTTGCTGGAAGGCTTCTGTGCTGACTAGGGTTCGAGTCTCCTGGTGGGAAAGTGTTCTAAAGTTGTATACTTGACTCTCGTGTTTAGGAGAGTTGTGCCTTAAGCATAGACACTGTGTCTTCCCATATTAACAGGGACTTGATGAAATTAACATCTAAATGACCCCTCACTTGCTCTAGTGCTCTTGGGAGGTGGTGATCTTTGTGGTATTTAAATACTCCGAAATTACCATCTCTTTTAAGGGTCTGAGCAGGTGGTGGAGAGGGTTAAGGCGTACCTGTTATGCCAGTTGCTGGAAGGCTTCTGTGCTGACTAGGGTTCGAGTCTCCTGGTGGGAAAGTGTTCTAAAGTTGTATACTTGACTCTCGTGTTTAGGAGAGTTGTGCCTTAAGCATAGACACTGTGTCTTCCCATATTAACAGGGACTTGATGAAATTAACGTCTAAATGACCCCTCACTTGCTCTAGTGCTCTTGGGAGGTGGTGATCTTTGTGGTATTTAAATACTCCGAAATTACCATCTCTTTTAAGGGTCTGAGCAGGTGGTGGAGAGGGTTAAGGCGTACCTGTTATGCCAGTTGCTGGAAGGCTTCTGTGCTGACTAGGGTTCGAGTCTCCTGGTGGGAAAGTGTTCTAAAGTTGTATATATATATATATATATATATATATATATATATATATATATATATATATATATATATATATATATATATATATATATATATCGATGATTTCTGTGTTGTTTACTAGGATTTCTCTGGCGATGGTTTGGTTGTGGGAAGAGATTATATGTTCCTTAATGGAGCCCTGTTGCTTATGCATAAGCAACAGGGCTCCATTAAGGAACATATAATCTCTTCCCACAACCAAACCATCGCCAGAGAAATCCTAGTAAACAACACAGAAATCATCGATAGATACAGCGATAGCAGGCGGCTTGACGTTTGCGAGGCACTACACATCAAGAAGTCAACACCAGCCATCAACAGCCAATTATTGCACAACTATATTCTACCCACCTCAAGACTCCGCTCCAATATAGAAGCATCAAGAAATATGGACCAATAGGCTTTCTACAAACACTTCTATTCAATACCCATTGTTTCGTGTTCTGTCTTGTGTTGATGAAATTAATACCCTATTAATGCCACCTCTTGTTCTGTCTTGTGTTGATGAAATTAATACCCTATTAATGCCACCTCTTGTTCTGTCTTGTGTTAATGCCACATCACCCCTTCCACCTCACTCAAATGTAGATATAAAATCGGAGATGCGTAAGTTCTATTCAGTTGTGTATTTGTGAACTAAAGTCTTTGAAAATGTAATAAGTTTTACGAAACGCGCTCGTGTCGCGTCAGACTAGAAATAAAAATGAATTTTGGAGAATTGATTTTTGATTTACCTCCAACAGTGAAAAGAAATGTACGAAAGATTGAGAAAATTCGTGTTAGAATTATTAATCTTACTTTTTCGGTCATATTTAATAATATATGTCTACAGGAAGGACTGCTACCAAAATATACTAATATATATATATATATATATATATATATATATATATATATATATATATATATATATATATATATATATATATATATATATATATATATATTTATATATATATATATATATATATATATATTTATATATATATATATATATATATATATATATATATATATATATATATATATATATATATATATATATTTATATATATATATATATATATATATATATATATATATATATATATTTATATATATATATATATATATATATATATATATATATATTTATATATATATATAATATATATTTATATATATATAATCTATATTTATAAATATTATATATATATATATATATATATATATATATATATATATATATATATATATATATATATATATATATGTTGTTAAATATGACCGAAAAAGTAAGATTAATAATTCTAACACGAATTTTCTCAATATTTCTTATGTTTCTTTTTACTGTCGATGGTAATTGAAAAGTCAAGTTTCCAAAATTTATTTTTATTTCTAGTCTGACGCGACGCTTGAATGCGTTTCGCAATAACTCATTACATTTTCAAAGACCAACAGAGTGCCTGCGGGGGTATAAGAATTAACCTCAGCTACCATCCTCTTTTGTCCGGTCGTGTTGGTGGAATGGTTAAGGGATCCTGTACGTCACATGCATTGCTCCTGACAGTATGGGTTCGAGTCACAACTTGGGTGTGAGTTTTCAGTTGCATATATGCCTGGAAACATTTCAGGCTTGCTCGCATTTGTGTTCCTCACGTGTGCCCGAAAGATTGAGGTGATTTGATAAAATACCATGCCCAAGATTACCAACAGAGTGCCGGCGGGGGGATGGGAATTAGCGTCGGCTACCATCCTCTTTTGTCCGGTCGTGTACGTCGAGTGGTTAAGGGATTCTGTATATAAGATGCATTGCTTCTGGCAGAATGGGTTCGAGTCACTTCTTGGGTGTGAGTTTTCAGTTGCATATATGCCTGGAGACCATTCAGCCTTGATCGCATTTGTTGTTCCTCACGTGTACCCTAAAGATTGAGGTGATTTGATAAAATACCATGACCAAGATTACCAACAGAGAGCTGACGGGCGGGGAGGAGGGGGAATTAGTCTCGGTTACCATCCTCTTTTGTCCGTTCGTGTTGGTCGAAAGGTTAAGGGATCCTGTACATCAGATGCATTGCTTCTGGCAGTATGGGTTCAAGTCACTTAATTCTGTGGTGTGAGTTTTCAGTTGCATATATGCCTGGAGACCGTTCAGGCTTGTTCGCATTTGTGTTCCTCACGTGTGCCCCAAAGAATGAAGTCAGCTTTCAGCCTCAGATTCTGCTATTGAGTTCAATAGGTTCTTCTCTTCCATTGGGTCATCCCTTGCAAATGATATTCCATCTTCCAGTACTGATGTTAAGGACTATCTTACAGGTAACTATCCACAGTCTCTGTACCTAAATCCCATTAATTACACTGAAGTCAATGAGATAATCCTTTCCCTTAAAACCAAGTCTAGTGCTCTTGAGGAGATACCAACTTTAATTTACAAAAAAGACTCCAGAACTTTAGCTCCTGCTATTGCATTGCTCTTCAACAAGTCACTTGAACTCCAAACCTTTCCAGATATCCTAAAAAAAGCGAGAGTTACCCCTGTACACAAATGTGGTGATCTCACAGATGTTAACAACTACAGACCTATATCAATCCTGCCAAACTTGTCAAAAATTTTTGAAAAACTAATCTACAAGCAGCTTTACTCTTATCTAGCCAAACACAATATACTTAGCTCTTGCCAATATGGCTTCAGACCCAAAAAAAGCACTAACGATGCACTTATTAGTATGCTTAACTTGATTCATACAGCTCTTGATTAAAATGAGTTCCCTGTTGGGTTATTTGTGGACCTGCTTAAGGCTTTTGACACTGTTACCCACCAAAACCTTCTTCTTAAATTACATCATTATGGAGTCAGAGGACACTCCCTGCAATACCTCAAATCCTACCTTACTGACAGGCTCCAGTATGTTTCTGTGAATAATTCAATTTCTCCCACCCTACCCATCAACATTGGTGTTCCTCAGGGCAGCATACTTGGCCCTCTCCTCTTTCTCATCTACATTAATGACCTTCCACATGCCTCTCAACACCTAAAACCAATTCTATTTGCTGACGACACAACCTTCATTTACTCCAGTCCTGACCCCCTTGCTCTAAATGCCACAGTAAATACTGAGCTAAATAAAGTCCATCTTTGGCTAACTGCCAACAAACTCACCCTTAACATTGATAAAACTTTCTATATTCTGTTTGGCAATAAATCCTCTAATCAAATAAATCTCAAAATAAACAATACCCAAATTTGTTACAAATTAGATGGCAAATTCCTTGGCATTCTCATTGACCACAAGCTGAATTTCCAGGGACACATTCTAAATATATTAAAAAAAGTTTCAAAAACTGTTGGCATTCTTTCTAAGATCAGATATTATGTACCCCGCCCTGCCCTGGTGACTCTCTATTACTCCCTCATCTATCCATATCTCAACTATGGTATTTGTGCTTGGGGTTCTACTACCCAAAATCATTTACGTCCTCTAATTACTCAACACAAAGCTGCTATTAGGACAATATCCAACTCTGGCCCCAGACATCACTCGGTACCCCTACTCAAATCTCTGAATATGTTAGATATTAAGTCACTGCACATTCTCTCATGTGTATTATACATATATAAAATGCTGAACTGTAATGCCAATCCTGGCCTCAAAAGCTTCATAGAAGGTTGTAACAGAACCCATGAGCACCACACCAGAAATAAATACAGTTTTAATATTCCTAGAGTACGACTTAATCAAAGTAGAAATGCTCTACAAATCAAGGGAGCCAAAATGTGGTATGACCTTCCCAACCATGTTAAAGACTGTACCACTCTCAACCAGTTTAAGATAAAAACGAAGCTATACCTAATAAATTCCCTGTAACCTACCTTACCCCTCTATTGTCAACCAATGTCTGTTTTTTTTTAAATGGCGCTGTTTGTCGACAGAATTGTATTTGTGCTGCTTTTTCAGCCATGTTCCCCTCTTTTTTATCTGTTTTTTTTATTTGTTCTCAACTCATTTTATTCTTTATGCTCAATTAGTATTAAGCTTTAGTCATTTAAATTTTTCATGCCCGAAACGCTTTGCGTAATAGTGTCTTTAGGCATTGTATGTACTAGCTCTATCTATAAATCCATCACTCTTTGTAAAATCTCTTGTATGTATGTATCTTACCTAAATAAACATTTGATTTGAAGTGATTTGATAAAATACGATGCCCAAGATTACCAACAGAGTGCCGTTGGGGGGATGGGAATTAGCCTCGGCTACCAGTCTTCTTTCTCCTGTCGTGTAGGTCGAGGGGGTAAGGGATCCTTTACATCAGATGCATTGCTTCTGGCAGTATGGGTTCGAGTCACTTATGGGGTGTGAGTTTTCAGTTGCATATATGCCTAGAGACCGTTCAGGCTTCTTAGCAATTCTTGTTCCTCACGTGTACCCCAAAGAATGAGGTGATTTGATAAAATACCATGCCCAAGATTACCTACAGAGTGCCGGCGGGGGGATGGGAATTAGCCTCGGCTACCATCCTCTTTTGACCGGTCGTGTCGGTCGAGTGGTTAAGGGATCCTGTACATCAGATGCATTGCTTCTGGCAGAATGGGTTTCAGTCACTTCTAGGATGTGACTTTTCTGTTGCATATATGCCTGGAGACCGTTCAGGCTTGTTTGCATTTGTGTTCCTCATGTGTGCCCCAAAGAATGAGGTGATTTGATAAAATACCATGCCCAAGAATACCAAAAAGAGTGCCGGCGGGGTTAATTGGAATTAGCCTCGGTTACCATCCTTTTTTGTCCGGTCGTGTTGGTCGAAAGGTTAAAGGATCCTGTACATCAGATGCATTGCTTCTGGCAGTATG
>NC_091157.1:39979705-40224705 GCF_040958095.1 Procambarus clarkii
TTGGTTTAGTAAGATTTCTTTGTGACTGAAGTCTCCTAACCAAGGAAATGTTTGCCACTGACAGGTTTTTAGCCCAGTATGGTGGTTCCAAGTTAGCTTACCATGTAATTGGTGCATTCCAAATTTAGAATAGTTTGTGACCACCATATTGTATCATTTTATTTCTGTGTTAAGTAATTATTTCACCTTTGAATTGAATCCGAGAGATTCATGGATTGAGTTTCAATTTCATTGCCTCGGGTAGTATTTTGACATGGGACATGGCCAGTGGTCATGTTATGCAAGTGATTACATTGTGTCATGTGTTATTGTGCATTCTTCTTTCAGTGATTTATTAATATATATCAATGTTGAGTACTTTGATTGTAATTGACTTTCAGAAATATTACTGTTGTTCATATTTTTATCTGACATGTGTGTTATTGTATATAGTGACACCTCGGCTTACGAATGCCTCTCTTTACAAACTTTTCGGGTTACGAGTCCAATGTCTTCGAAAAATTCTAATCGGGTTACGAACTTTGCCTCGGGAAACGAGTTTGTTGATATGCGCATGGGCCAACCCAACACATGGTGGCACGGCAATCGCGCCTCAGTTTACCAGTGCCTCCCGCCTAGTGACTATCGCACCTAAATTCTTTGCAGAGATTTATTTTTTCAGATTTTTGGCTATTTGAACATAAAATTTGTTATTATACAACTCGCCATGGGTCCCAAGAAAGCCGGTGGTAAGGTTCAAGCCAAGAAAACACATGTGAGAATGACTATACAAGAAAGAGAAGAGATCATTCATAAACATGAAAATGGTAAAAGGGTTGTTGAACTAGCTAGGCAGTACAACAAATCTTCAGGGGAAGAGGAGGAGGCAGTAAAGAATGTCCCTTCCTCATTAAGAAAATGTTTGCAGTATGGGAAGAACTGCAAAGTTTTGCTGAAAAGAATCATCCAGATAAAGCTTTAGTAGGCCATTGCATTAGTCTTATTAATGACAATGTGATGTCTCACTACAGACAAGTGTTACAAAGGGAAAAAATCTTCAGTGGAACAATTTCTAGTGAGAAAATCAAACAGTGAGCCACAAGCATGTCCTAGTGATATGCAGGCAAAATGTGCCAGAGTGTACCCCAGAGAAGTCATCACTGCCTTTTGTTATAATGGAAGGGGACTTCCCTTCCAAACAGCAACACCTCTCCTCCTCACCATTTTCCTTACGCCAACAGGAGTCATCGGTAAATGTAAGTAATAACTTGTATATACTTTTGTACTTTAGATTTGGGTGAATTAGGTGTAAAACTTACTTTGAAGTTAATTTTTTGGGGAGTCTGGAACAGATTAATTAATTTTCCATTATTTCTTACGGGGAAATTTGCTATGGTTTACGAATTTTCGGGTTACGAGCCATCTCTGGGAACGGATTAAATTCATAAGCCGAGGTACCCCTCAGGGTTGTATACCAGTCAATATTCCTTGTTTTTGCCATTGCCAAAGAGTCATCACGAGCATTTGCTTATTCTGTTGCCATGCAAATGGGTAATAAGCATTCTGGCTCTGTGGGATCCATTCCTGCTAGGTGATGCTACTTGCTTAGCTTTTGTTGACAGACTCATTAAAGTAAAGGCACCATGTGTAATAGTGAAGTTTCCTTATTAAACTTGTATTAGGTTACGCGCAGGTTTCAATCAGTTCCTTTCCTACTCTCCATTCTATTTATTAAGCTACTAAGGAATTCTTGTCAACCATCTGAAGGTTAGTGCCATTTCACAGCCTAGCAATAATAAAAATTGTGACCCCTCTTAGTGTCTTACATCCTAGTCATTGGGGCAGGACGACAACCCCGGACGCAAGAGTACAGACATCATAGTGGAAGACATCATCACTTCGTGTCATTCTCTCAACCACTGGCATATCGATATCTTGTTAGTTCATTGAGTAACTCAAGTGTGGGTCTAATTGCAAGTGCAAGGTGCAACTGCAGGTCTCTGGGAGAATCAAAGTCATTACAGTGGAGGATGCCTAGACATAAAATGAGTGATTTGTGGAGGATACCGAGACAAACGAGGGATTGTGGAGGGTGCCGAGACAAAACGAGGGATTGCGGAGGGTGCCGAGACACGAGATGAGTGATTGTGGTCGATGCCAAAAGCCAAGGAGGATTGTGAAGGATACCAAGACAAGATGAGGGATTGAGAAGAATGCCGAGACACGAGATGAGAGTTTATAGAGGATGTCAAGACACGAGATGAGGGATTATAGAGGATGCCAAGACACGAGCCAAGGGATTGTGGAGGATGCCAACTTGAGAACCACCAATCTATCAAATTTTGGTATGAAAAATTAATTATGTATGAATTTGTGCTTTGTTATTATAGGCAAAACCTATAATAATATTATAGGTTATTATAGGTTTACTGTTCACAAAGCTACAAGAACCAAGAATAAAACACACTTCTCTAATTAATTTTGTATTTGCTTATCAAGAAAAAATATAATTTTAAATAAAACTTTTCATAAAAGTTTTTTTGGGAAATTTATAAAATTATTTTACAGAAACAAAAATTAAATAATTTCTTAGGTAATTATGATGTACAGTGCAGATAATACCTAATGTTATTGGCAAGAGAATATCTCGAGATGTTTGGGGTCATTTCCACAAGGAAATTTAAAGCTGCCAATACACTTGCAGAAAACAAAAAAGTCAAAACAAATTTTACATTAAAGAATAAGAACAACATACCATCCAAAAATTTGAAAAGTCTAACTGATTGCTAACAAAATTTAAAAAATTTAACTATTTGCTATAAATTATAGTAAATAAAAAACTATTTTCTATCAACTTGGAACAGTAATTCTTGCTGTTGCTGAAACAGGACATGATTCTTAAGTCATTTTCTGATACCTTTTAAAACAATATAAGTATTATTCAACTAAAAATGAAAAGAACATCAGCAAACTGTGTAATGCATGCAATATAAAATCCAAGTAGCAGGTAGTCTCACAGAAACTAAACAGTACACAACTGTCAATATCTTGACTTTTGTATTTATTATGTTAGCGAGGGTTAGTCTCATCATTACACATGTTCTACTGCCACCTGCTAGGGTGGCCCTTATTCCTGAAAGGATTATCATATTCAATAAACATTAAGAAATATGAAGAATATGACTATCTTAATATAAAACAGCTTTACATAACAGTAAAAACTTAAAATTTTAACAGATTAAAATCAATCATCTTGCATTAGATTCATTTTGTGCTTCTCAATTTCCGCTCTTAAATCAACCTCTTGGAGCCTGTCTCGTGGTGGTACATATACCGCCGGCCCTCTTGGTCCTGCTACTGGAGCACGAGCAGCAAACAGCCCTGATCTTGGTGAACTATGTTGGGATGAGTTGAGTGGGGATGAATATAAAGAAGCAACTCCAGGATGTACAGCAGATATAGGGGTGTAAGGGGCACTGGGTGTCAGTGGAGCAACCAAGTCCTGTCAATTATTAAGTCATTACAGAAAAAGAAATATGAAAACTTTGCAAACACATCAAGACATTGTAAAAATCAAACAATATTGTCAACAATAGCTTTGTCAAAAAACAAACATCGATTGTAACGAAATGTCCTTTTCTGGGGGGAGCCCCTTGACGCTTCCTGAAGTACTGTAATACACTGATGTGGTTGCCATCAACCAAGTTGCATCAGATGTGGACTACAGCCAGAAGCTGGCACCCTTCCCAGAAGCACAGGGAGCAGCAACATTTCCCAACCTCACCAGGGAAGGCATCCAGAAAGTTAGCAGGTCAAAACAAACCACTGTCGGGTTCAAAAGAAACTAAATTCTCAAAACCCAATTAATGAATTATGTAAACAAATGAGTGACATGAGTGACTCCCTTGTTGTGTGAATCATTTGCAGGTTCACTTTCTGTGAACATGCCAGCAGTCTGCAAAACTTCGCTGATTTTCTGGTGGCTTTTCCAGTAAGGTGGTAAATTGTCACTCCCTCCCTGCACTTCTGTGAGGGGTCCAGGTTCTGGCTCCGTTCCCAGGTAGGCCAACTAGAACTTCTGCAATCGATGTGACCTTTTAGTATGAAGCAATCTTGGCAAGATAACTACTGGGAGCCACTAGGGGAACTCCTCTCCAGAAAAAAAGTATTTATTCTTATAGAAAGAGAAAGGTGCTATATGACTAAATGTGCCAATGCAAAAAGTGGTAATGATGCATAAAAAATAAAGATATATTAACTGTACAGTACTACACAACATCAGTGGTATGGAAGAATTAATAAGTAGAAATTAGCAGAGTACAGCACAGATAAAGATGCAAGAGTTTATACAAGGTAACTGTAAACATGCATTTGCTCTGAAGATGCTAATAGAACATATAAAGGGGAATAAGAGAAACCAACAATAGTAAATGAAAAGAGCAATTAGAAAGAGGCTGAAATACATTATGGTACACATGAAAAATTTGTCTCATAATACAGAAATCCCTTTTATTTTATTTTGTTGAAAGGGAGTCATTCACTACACAGTATACATTCATAAATAAGCCTGGTGTGGCTGCCTGAAATTACTTAGCTGATTACAGTGTACTCAAACAAGGTACATAAAAATGTATTGAACACATCTAACCCATAAGAAATTAAAAAAATTACTATTAGCTTAGAACATATAGCTGCAAGACACTGAGAACACACCTAGAGCCAAGTAGGGACATTAATTTCAACGACAAAATATCTATGACAGAAAATAGGGAGAGAATGGGAAGAACTGGGGTGGGGGGGGGGGGGAAGAGAATGGGATGGGGTTACAGAATAGAGGGAAGAGAATGAGGGAACAGAGTGTGTGGGGAAAAGAGAGAATGGGATGGGGTTACAGAATAGAGGGAAGAGAATGAGGGAATGGAGAGAGTGGGGAAGAGAGAGAGAGGGAGAACATGGAACAGAAAGAAAATAAAAAAGAGGCAAAGAAAAAGTCAGATAAAAAACAAGGAAGAGAAAAAGAAGACAGAAAAAAGAAAGATACATAATCATGAAGACAGTAAAAATACACAGTACAAAAAACAAAGCAGAGCAAGGTAAGTAATATTCTACACACATGAGGCTCTTCCTGCTTACATTCAACAGTCACATAACAATCAAGGCCCATCACTATGAAATAAAGGTGTAGTCCCCACACTATGAAATAAAGGTGTAGTCCCGATGGTGCATACAAGCTGTTTATATTTCAAATATAAACAATCTTAAAAAGGAGATCATGCGCTGTGAGACATCGATGCAGTGTAAACAAAATACACAGATTAGGCTGCAAAAATATTATCCCATATCCCAGAATGCAAGACAAAATAGTAGTGAGAAGCGCACCAAACTGTTTTAACAACCCATAATAAAAGTGAACTGATGGCTGCCCATCATAAGAAGAGTATATCATGCCAAATGATTATTTACCTATGCTGCATTATACTCTCCTGCTTCGGGATGCAGTGGGATATGCTGTTCCTGAATGTGAGATGTTATCACATTACAAAACACTAGTAGCAAACCATTTTAGTAACATGTTAAGTATTATTCATCAATTTAAACTATACAATATTATAATACAAACAAAAAGAAAAGCAAATAGGCAAGTAACTAGTAGTAGCTACTTGCCTGTTTCCTTGGTAGCACAGTGAAACCTCGGCTTACAAATGCCCCTCTTTATGAACTTTTTGGGTTAAGAGCCCAATTTCTTCACAAAATCCAAATCGGGTTACGAACTTTGCCTCAGATAACAGAGTTTGTTGTTACGTGTATGGTCGACCTAGAGCGTGGTGGCACGGCGACCGTGCCTCAGTTTACTAGTGCGTCCCGCCTAGTGACAATTGCGCTTGAATTCTTTGTAAAGAATTTCAGTGTTTTTCAGATTTCTGGGTATTTGAACATAAAAGTTATTATTATATATATCTTTGCCATGGGTCCCAAGAAAACCAGTGATAAGGTTCAACCCAAGAAAACATGTGAGGATGAGGAAAATGGAGAAAAACAGACTTTGAGGGGTTTGAGCCTGAACCTGAAGTACCTATTGTTGAGGAAATTGTTTCTCTGGGCAGGAAATTAGGCTTGGAGTTGGATGGTGGTGATGTGGAGGAGTTGGTGGAGGTACACAGCAAAGAACTGACCACAGAAGAACTCCTAGCCCTTCACAATGAGCAGCAACAAGAGGCAGCTGAGGAAATGTCTTTAGGGGAGGAGGCAGTACATAATGTTCCTTCCTCAACAATTAGGAACTGGTGTAGACTGGGAAGAAATGCAAACTTACTGGGAAGAAATGCAAACTTTTGTTGAAACGACTCACCCAGAGCAAGCTGTACTGGGCCGTTGCATTAACTTTTTCATGACACTGTGATGCCTCACTACAGACGAGTGTTACAACAAAGGGAAAAACAATCCTCTATGGATAGATTTTTAGTGAGAAAATCAAGCAGTGAGCCACAAGCAGGTCCTAGTGGTATGCAGGCAAAACATAGGAGTGTGTGTACCCCAGAGAAGTCATCACTGACTGATGTAATAATGGAAGAGGGACTTCCCTTCCAAACATTAACACCTCTCCTCCTCACCGTCTTCTATATGCCAACAAGAGTCATCAATAAAGGCAAGCAATAACTTGTACATTCTTTAGTACTAAAGATTTGGGTGAATTAGGTATAAAATTTACTTTGAAGTTAATATTTTTGGGAATGTGGAACGGATTAATTCAATTTACATTATTTCTTTTGGGATTATATTTCGGGTTACGAACCGTCTCTGGGAATGGATTAAATTCGTAAGCTGAGGTACTGTACCACTGTAATTACCCGACTTATTAGTAGTTAGTTTCATTGTTAGAATGAAAATAGTGTTAATATAAGTTTGTCATGAAATAGGGGGTTGGAATAAAGGAATCTATGTTAAAATCTAATGTAGCAATCTTTACAATGGAAACATATTCTGGAACAAGATATAGTAAGTATCAAGAAATATTTAGTAAATATCAGTTAGTGTATGGTGAAAAGGACAGTTCATCTATACAGTAATGCCCCTTTCTAATCTCTCAAATTATTTGATTTCAATATTAATGTTCGACCGATTCCCAGTTTTATGTGGGGATGTGTTCCCATGCCTTGTGTGTTAAAGCTACAATTGAACAGAGGTTAAAGCTACCATTGAAATGTTGTATTTGGCTATAGATCTTCAAGGGAAAATTATGCTGTAGTTCAGTACCAAAATTCCATTACTTGTGTTCATAAAATTTATATAATGCACAAACTACAAAACATGAGATACTGTACTGTTGACATCTTGTACAGTATTTAACACCTGGGCTGCACAACTGATAACTGCTGACATTCCCATGTGCGTAAGAAAAAGCCCAGAATTGAATGTAATGAAACGCCATTTTCTGGGTGAATCCTGGAGGCTCCCTGGAGCTATCCAGGCTGAGTGGATATGTATTAACTTTCTGGCATCAGTCAATGCATGGAGTTCTTGCCTACCAGGGACCACGAGCCAGAACCTGGCCCCCTCTAGAAAGGCACAAGGAGCAATGGTCTATATAGAGACCCCGTTACGAATCAAAATTCCTCGTCCAAGCACGAAGCCGTGAAGACCACGCCATCTATGAGTCCGCTCCCGAAAATCCCACAACATGGACAACGCCATCTAGTGATGACGGGAGATGTGGCAATAAGTGTTGGATGCCTGTCCTAGTCGGCTCGTGACGTAGCCACTGCTGACCTCTAGTGAGGTGGCGCTTAGACAGTGAACGCCATCTATGGAGCAAAGAGGTGGACGTTTGGGTCTAAGCTAGTAAGTGATGTTTCCTAGTGATCCCATGTAGTGTCCCCAGTACTGATGACGTGTCTACTTTCAGAGTCAACCTAGGACGGTTGTGAGGTATGTTGAATCAGTCTACCCAAGGCAGCCAAGGTCTCTTCACCAGTCTGCTTTGCAGAAGCTGTGAGCCACCCCCGGACGAACTCTGCTGAGTGTGTGATTGCCTGCCTGAGGAGTGGCAGTAATGGGATTCGCCGTATCCGGGACTGGCTGGTGGAAGAGACCACCCACTGCGGTGCCGACCGAGGAGAGTGACCAGTGAGTCACACGAGGCTCCTGCCTAGGGCTCACAACCCTAGTACTAGTCGTGGAGTGGCCCAACAGCGAGGCTGACTAGTACCTGCCAGCTACAGGCTGGACTGTGGTTGTAGGCCATCACGACGAGGCACCCAGTGGGATTGTGATTTGGCTGGCCTGTGGCCAGGGTAGATTCATTGTGGGTTCTGGGCCACGGAAGAGGAAACCAGGAAAGGCTACCCAGAGTGAGCATCGCCAAGTGTCCAGTGTCTTCGGAGGAAGACAAATATGTATATACTGTGTAGGAATAATACTTGCGTTACGGAGCTCACCCCTTGAAAGCCTCTACTAACTTGGGGCCGGATACCCAAAAAACTATTACCATCAGAAAAGAACCCGGTTGCGTCTCAGTAGGGCCGTAACACCCCCCTTTATGATTGGGAGCATTCTATGTCTGCCATCGACCGGGATCGGCACCCAGAAAGGTAGGCACCCCAAAACAAACTCCTATTCTGGTAAACTATTGCGACCGAAGACCGAACAAGTGGACAGAACTCCCCAAACGAAAATTAGCAAAGAAGCATGATGTCATTATATCGCCTCGCCGCTGTCTGCACAACCCCCCCTACCCGGGAGGGGGAAGGGGGGGAGCCCCAGACCCCACTGCCGACGACCCAACTGTTAGTTCTTAGGCTGGATGTCAAAAACGCGAAAACACTGCCGACCAGAGGGAGGGAGGGATACCGGGGAGCCTCCAGGATTCACCTAGAAAATGGCATTTCATTACATTCAATGCTGTTTTCTGGGGGAAGCCCCGTCGGCTCCCCGGAGCTAACTACCCAGAGATAAGGAAAAAACAGGGACTTACCCGGGAGGCGGTCCGTCCTCACTCCTCAATGCGAAGTTGAGACAACTGGCTGCAACCGCCGACCCAATGCAACGCAGGCCTGACCAGAACCAGGAACATTCACCAGGTAGCGAGCGGCCAGGACCCTGTTCGACCTCCAAAAACCCCGGGCCCGAATGTCCACCCAAGACATGTTGCCAAAGACGGCACAAAAAGCAGCAAACTTACGAATGTTGTGGGCCTGGGGAAAAACCGCAGGCTGGCTGCACTTAATAACCTTGCGAACGACCTGAGAGACCCGAGCCCGGGAACAGGGAAGAAGGGAAACCAGATGAACCCAGAGAGCATCCTCGGCAACCAAAGCTGTAGCGCGCGAATAACGGCGTAACCGGACACAACACATGATGCACCTCTACCCTGACCAACTAAGCATGAACAACCCATGGCCCCCTCTGGAACGCAGCCAACTCATTCTTCGCCAGAAAAGAGGGAGACGGCTGCAAGCGAACCAAACAACCACCAGGACTGAAAGAGCAGAAACCACTGCGCTGGAGGAGAGCATGAAGCTCCCCAACCTGACCCCCAGAGGCCAATGCCAAAAGGAAAAAAGCCTTAAAAAAACAATCCCGAATGGAAGGGGCCACAACAAACAGAGGAAAAGAGAGAAATGAGAGCACGCGGTCCAAGGACCAGGACGGCTCAGGTGGCGCATGAGCAGGCCGGAGGTGAAACAACGCACGACAGCTTGCGAAACGGGGCAGAAATAACATTAACACCGAAAGCAAACTGAAGCGGCTCCGCCAACGCCGTATGATATGAGGCGACAGTATTCGGCATAAGATGATGGTCTTGAAACAACCAAGAGAGAAAGGACAGAACAACCTTATCAGAGACCGAAGAATACCGACGCAGTAATAGGAAAAACCGGAAGGACCGCCAGGAAACTTCATACTGCCACTGAGACTATGCATGCAGGTGGGAGACCAACAACGAAGCCACCTGTGCACCATACAAGGAATGATAAACCCGAGTCAAAAACACCAGCCGTGAAGACTCGAGGAGAAGACCGAACCAGCCTTGTACAGGGCTGGACCGATCTGCTAAAAGAGGCGGTACCGCGGGAAGACCCTCGGGTTTGGACACCGAGCAAGCAGCGCCTGAAACCAAGGCTGGGCCGGCTACTAAGGAGCCAGAAGGACAACTCGACCGTGGTAAGTCTCCAAGCGAGCCAGGACCTGGAGCAACAGTGGAACTGGGGAAAAGAGGTACAGGTAACCCTACCTCGCCCAGTCCTGCCTGAAGGCGTCGACCCCCAACGACCTCACAGTCGGGGAAGGGCGCCACGTATACCGGAAGACGCCTCGACCACGCCGAAGCGAAGAGATCCATGTCCGGAGTCCCAAACGTCCAGCACAGCCGATTGAAGAAGTCGGCGTCGACTGTCCATTCCGTGGAAAGAGGAAGGAACCGGGACAGGCCGTCCGCCAGGACGTTGGACACCCCCCGCACATGAACCGCCAGGAGGGCCAAACCCCGAGCACTAGGCAGACGAGTCACCCGAAGAGACCGGCCCCAAAGAACCAAGGACCGCATCAAACCCCCCTCGGCTCAGGCAATGAACCACCTGGGAGCAGTCCGAATGGAGCCGGATCGCTGATCCGCAAGCGACTCGAACCCTCCGGAGCGACAACCACACTGCCGCAAACTCCCGGACCGTGCTACAAGCCCGACGGAAGGATGGACCCCACCGCCCCTGGCTGTCCTGGTGAGCACTGACCCCACTGGGACAAAACCCCAACCAAGAGACGACGCATCTGTGTACACATCGAGCGAGGGCTCGGGAAGGCGCCAAGGCACCGAACCCCGAAAAACCTGAAGAGGAAGCCGGCGACGCAGCAACCGACGCAAAGCCCCCGGAGGCTGAAGCCAACAATAGCGAGAGAGGCAGAAGGGGTGTACCCGAAGGAACCAAAACAGCCAACGAAGCCACACCCAACACGGCGGGTAGACCAACATGGCAAAGTTCAGGCTCCCGCACAAACTCACGAGCAACCGCCTCGTGACCCGGGAACCCCTCAGAAACAGGGGAAGGCGAGACCGCAGGCGCAACAGAGCCGCCGGAGGTAGAGACAAGGAAGCAGTGCGAGCGTCCCAAACCAGACCCAGCCAAGACCAAACCTGAGAGGGAACTAGATGGGACTTCCTCCAGTTCACCAAGAACCCGAACCCGGCGAGCTGGGAAAGAACCAAATCACTGGCGAGTAGACATTTTTCAATTATCAACAATAAGAGGATCGACTGGGAAAAAATAAATGTAGACCTTACAACCATTCAATGGGAGACGGTCTTAAGCGACAATACTCCCACATAGGGAATAGCTCAACTGACAGCTGAAGCTTACAAGGTCTGCTTGAAGCACGTGCCTGTGTGGAGGGGCAGAAAGAGGACCACTCTAGAAAGAGAACGCAGACGACTGTACAGGAGAGGGAAAAAAATAACGGAAATGCTTCGGCAGACACAACTATCACAAGCAAGGAAAATAAGCCTAAGCAGAGAGATCGAAGAAATAGAACAAACGTTGAAGCGATCATATGAGTCTGAGGAAATGAAATTGGAACAGAAAGCTATACAAGAGATAAGGAAAAATCCGAAATATTTGTTCACATACGCAAAATCAAAATCCAAAACCTCGACCAGTATTGGACCGTTAAGTACAAATGAAGGTACGTACACAGAGGACAACAAAGAGATTAGTGAAATTCTAAGAAGCCAGTATGAGACTATGTTTAGAACATCAATAAACAACATGAAAGTTGATGACCCAGACAGCTTCTTTATGAATGACATTCAAGCTGCAGATAATATAACGGATATTACCACAAACTCGGAAGACTTTGAAAGAGAAATTGACAATATGCCTATGCACTCAGCTCCTGGGCCTGACTCATGGAATTCAATATTCATAAAGAAATGTAAAGTACCAGTAGCGAGAGCACTCAGCGTAATATGGAGAAAGAGCCTGGATACAGGGGAGAGACCAGCAGCACTTAAATCTGCAGATATAGCTCCGTTGCACAAGGGGGGGAGTAAAGCCTTGGCAAAAAATTATAGGCCAGTTGCACTAACATCACACATAATAAAAGTGTTTGAAAGAGTGATTAGGAATCAAATTTCTAGTTTTATGGAAAACAATGAATTGCACAACCCAGGACAACATGGATTTAGAGGGGGAAGATCCTGTCTGTCACAGTTACTCAACCACTATGACAAAATCACAGAAGCCCTAGAAGGAAAGCAAAATGCAGATGTTGTATACACAGACTTTGCAAAGGCGTTCGACAAATGTGACCATGGGGTGATAGCTCACAAAATGAGGTCAATGGGAATAACTGGAAAAGTAGGACATTGGATACTCGATTTC
Source organism: Procambarus clarkii (assembly GCF_040958095.1). Classification (NCBI taxonomy): domain Eukaryota; kingdom Metazoa; phylum Arthropoda; class Malacostraca; order Decapoda; family Cambaridae; genus Procambarus; species Procambarus clarkii. The sequence goes on from NC_091157.1 coordinate 39,992,056, forward strand.
CTGTCGAACAGAACACAAAGAGTAACACTCAATCAGATAAAATCGAGTCCAAGCGATGTTAAAAGCTCTGTACCTCAAGGTATAGTCCTTACACCGCTACTGTTCCTTATTCTTATATCTGATATAGACAAAAATACACGTCACAGCTTCGTGTCGTCCTTTGCAGATGACACAAAAATCAGCATGAAAATTACCTCTGCTGAAGACATTGAAAAACTACAAGCAGATGTCAACAAAGTTTTCGATTGGGCAGCAGAAAATAACATGATGTTTAAAGTGATAAATTTCAGGTACGGCAAAAATGAGGATCTGAAACATAATACAGGGTACAAAACACAATCGAATCTTCCCATAGTAGAAAAACAGCATGTCAAGGATTTGGGAATAATGATGTCCGACGATCTAACGTTTAGGGAGCATAACCAAGCAAATATTGCGTCAGACAGAAAAAATGATCGGATGGATTACGAGAACTTTCAAATCCAGGGTTCCCATCACAATGGTTTTACTCTTCAAGTCACTTGTGTTATCCCGTCTCGAGTACTGCTCAGTACTCACTTCCTCCTTCAGAGCAGGAGAGATTGCTGAAATAGAGGCAATACAGAGAACATATACGGCATGCATAGATGAGATAAAACACCTAAATTATTGGGATCGTCTCAAAGCTCTCCAAATGTACTCTCTAGAAAGGAGACGAGAGAGATACCAAATAATATACACATGGAAAATACTAGAGGGCCAGGTCCCAAATCTACACAGTAAAATAACAACGTACTGGATATGGAGTGAACGATATGGAAGAAAATGCAAGATTGAACCAGTGAAGAGCAGAGGTGCCATAGGCACAATCAGAGAACACTGTATAAACATCAGAGGTCCGCGGTTGTTCAACGTCCTCCCAGCAACTATAAGAAATATTGCTGAAACAACCGTGGACATCTTCAAGAGAAAACTGGACTGTTTTCTAAGAGAAGTTCCGGATCAGCCGGGCTGTGGTGGGTATGTGGGCCTGCGGGCCGCTCCAAGCAACAGCCTGGTGGACCAAACTCTCACAAGTCGAGCCTGACCTCGGGCCGGGCTTGGGGAGTAGAACTCCCAGAACCCCATCAAGCAGGTACATGCGGACCGGCTGGGAGCTGGGTTTGGAGAGTTCTGTCCACTTTTGCGACCAAAGACCGAACAAGTTTACCAGAATAGGGCTTTGTTTTGGGGCGCCTACCTTTCTGGGTGCCTGTCCCGGTCGATGGCAGACATAGAGTGCTCCCAATCATAAGGGGGTCTCTATAAGCCATTGCTCCTTGTGCCTCTCTAGAGGGGGCCAGGTTCTGGTTCATGGTCCCCGGTAGGCAAGAACTCCATGCGTTGACTGATGCTAGAAAGTTATACATATCCATTCAGCCTGGATAGCTCCGGGGAGCCGAAAGGGCTCCCCCCAGAAAAACAGCATTGAATGTAATGAAACGCCATTTTCTGGGCGAGTCCCGGAGGCTCCCTGGAGCTATCGGACTAATGTGTGATATATTAGTCCGGGGCATTAGTCCATGGAGTTCAGCCTACCAGGGACCACGAGCCATAACATGGCTCCCTCAGAGGTGTTCAGGTAACAATGGCCCTGGAAAACACCCTTGTGATTGGGGGTTATCCTTATCTGCAATCGACCGGGGTTTGACATCCAGAAAGGTAGGCATAACAAAACAAACCTCACATGGTAAGAAAATTACAACTAAAAACCAAAAAGAGAGGCAGAACTCCCTCCAATCTCAAGAAAACAAGCAAAGAAACAAATGCCACACTCCACTGCGCGCCACTTGTCCACACAGCCCCCCTTCCCCGGCTACCTAACACTCAAGTTTGTGTGCCAATATGGTCCAGGGCGGACGTTTTCTCTGGCCTTGATTTCCATGGCGGTGTTTTGCTTTCGTGGCACCCTCTGCAGTGTTGTTGAATGTGTGGTGGCCAGGTGTCCTCATCAGTGCCAGACCTGCATGCACTTAGGGGCATCCTTTCCTAAGTGCCCTGTGAGTACTGCCCTTGCATGTTAGGGTTCTCTTCCATGGTGCATTTGGAAAAACCATTTCTATAGGTTTTTTCTGCTCAGCAATTACCCCGCCCTTAGGGCTAGCCGGGGTTTCGTGGCCCTTGTTTGGCCATGGGTAGGGAGTGGTATCGTGCTGGTTGAGGCATCAAGGTGTTGTGCAGCCTGCCAACCTAGGCAGCGGCCGGTTCCTGTTTTCCCCAGAAGACGAACCCAGTGATCGCGAGAGAAGCAGAAGGGGCATCCCTGAAAGTACCAGAACAGACGCCAAAGCCAAATTTGACCCAGCGAGCAGAGCAGCATGGCGAAGTTCGAACTCCCACGCAATTGCTCGAGCAACTGCTGAGTGACCTAGGACTTCCCCAGAAACGGCCGAAGGTGGGACCGCAACCTCAGCAATGCCTCAAGAAGAAGAGACATGGAAGTGGTCCGAGTCCCAAATAAGACCCAGCCAGGTCCAAACCTGGGACGGAACCAGATGGGACTTTCTCCAGTTCACCAGAAACCCAAACCCGGTGAGCTGGAAAAAAAAAACCACACCCCCAGCGAGCAGACAAGCGGACTGACTGGGAGCCCAAACCAGTCATCAAGGTAGGCCAAGATCCGAATCCCTAGCAGACACAGACGGGTCATCACGACCCGGGTAAAACACGTGAATACGTGAGGTGTAAAATTCAAGCCAAAAGGAAGGCAACGAAAGTGGTAATCCTGACATCCCACCACGAAACCTAAACTAGTCCCAGAACCCCAGATGATTTGGAACATGCCAATATGCGTCCTTGAAATCCAGGGACACCATCCAGGCACCCAGCTCCAAAAGAAGCAGGATCTGAGACAGAGTGGTCATCCGAAAGGAGGGGCAAGGAATCCAGGGGTTCAAACAGGACTAGTCCAGAATGAACCTCAGATCTGCACAGTCCTGTTTTGGCACTGGAAACAGGCGGGAAACCCACCTGAGGGATGGGGTCGTTTTGACCACGCCCAAGCGCACCCACTCCGAGATGACCTAACAAAGCGCAAGGAAAGAAGCCTGCCCTGCCAGCCCTGAACCCCCTGGAGGGGAAGGAGCCGCCCAACGTCACCACATGCCGGATGACACGACCAAAAATGCCCACGAATCTTGGGTCCAAGCACGAGCAAACAAAGCGAGCCTCTTCCCACATAGCTTTGTCAACGGGGCCAACCGCGAAAGGGCTGACGCCCCTTAAGAGAACCCCTTAGGGCTTACGCCCCGGCTGACGAACAAAGCAATCATTGCGCCAACCAGATGACGCCTGCTCCAAAGGCAAAATCGGCTCAAAAGCTGGCACCAATGGCCCACCTCGACCAGCAGAGCCTCAAGCCCTGGCATGACCCTTCCGAGAAGACCGAGCACAGCCGCGCTGGAGAACCAACAAGTTCGACATAGAACAACAACTAGATGAAGCCACCTGCAGAAACTGCATGACAGCAGACTCTGCAAACAGCAATGAAAACCTAAGAGCCATTGCCCAAGTGAATTCCAAAGAGAGAGCGAGCACAGCCTGATGGCATGTGAGGCAAGAAGCAAAGGACAGATACCCCGCCTCCTTCAAGATAGATGCAAACAGCGTGGCCGACGCCCAAGACACCGAGGAAAGCACACCAGACAAATGCCCGGCACTCAATGCCTCGTCATGCGCCTCAAGCCAGGCTAAAGACAGCTTGAGAAGGGAAAAGAAGTGCAAGACTGAAGCCAAATGCCCACAGGCGCACAAATCCTCAGCAACCAAGGATGCCGAAAGGGTTGGACATCTCTTGAAGATGTCCATGTTAAGAAGACTGTAGAGTTTTCTTCAAGGAGTGCCGGACTAACCAGGCCGTGGTGGGTATGTGGGCCTGCAGGCCGCTCCAAGCAACAGCCTGATGGACCAAACCCTTACAAGTCAAGCCTGGCCTCGGGCCAGGTCGACTCTTCCCCAATCCCGGGATCCCCCAAGTTGGGACCCGAGGCAAAGCAGTCCTCCATGTCCTCTACCCTTGAAGAAAAGGTAGAGTCCTGGGGAAAAGGCAGAAAATAAAGGGGTCTGCAGGTGGGACCCTGAAGCCTCAATAGGAGGAACCAGCTTGAATGCGTCTATCCCCAACCTGAATGGGGCAGCCCCCGGAGCTGCCCGAGTCTCAGTACCAACTAAACCCTGCCCCCACTACGAAACCCTCAGACATTTTCGAGCTAGGCTGGAAGCAGGGGATGGGGAAGGGGGGGGGGGGTTGAAGAACAGGTGAAGGACCAGGGAGCGCGGACTAAACCAGAGTCGGAGCGACTAATGCCCCAAGGTCAGGGTCCCTTTAACCAAAGTGGGGCATTCGGGTGGTAACCAACCTAGTGCGTTGCAGCAACCTGAACGTAGCATGCAATGTGGATGCTGGCAGTACCCTAACAGTAATGTCATCAGAATAGTCCTGGATAACAAGCAGAGAACACGACTCACAAAACTCCGGATCACAGGTGTCGTCAACCCAATAGGCAGCATGACGGAGGCAAAAGAGGTGACTGTCACCCTGAGACAATAGCATACAACAACCTTTGAACCCGCATGAGACGGGTTGGAACTCGAAAGGCGCATCCATAGGTTCATCGAGCCCCGAAAGGGTTTTCCCGGGCCCATAGGCATACTGCTACCGGAAGCTTAGGCAAGGTGTTGCTAACCGGCTAAGACCCAAAGCTAACAAGGGGGAGCTGAAACCCCTACGGCGTGTACAATCATGGGGGCCTAACAGAGGGCCATCAAAATATTTTTAGTGGAATTATAGCTACACCAGGCAGATCCCCATCAGGATAAAAAACAAAAACAAAAGAAAACCCCCGCAAAAGTACAACGTCCCCAGAGGACACAGGAATCAGCCGCCGCGTAGATAGGCAGGCTGAACAACACCTTGATGCCCCAACCAGCACGATACCACTCCCTATTAAAGTCCAAACATGGGCCAAGAAACCTCAGCTAGCCCCAAGGATGGGGTAAATGCCAAGCAGCAAAAACCCCTATGATACCTGGTTGATACCTGGTTGATACCTGGTTGATGGGGTTCTGGGAGTAGTTCTACTCCCCAAGCCCGGCCCGAGGCCAGGCTTGACTTGTGAGAGTTTGGTCCACTAGGCTGTTGCTTGGAGCGGCCCGCAGGCCCACATACCCACCACAGCCCGGTTGGTCCGGCACTCCTTGGAGGAATAAATCTAGTTTCCTCTTGAAGATGTCCACAGTTGTTCCGGCAATATTTCTTATGCTTGCTGGGAGGACGTTGAACAACTGCGGACCTCTGATGTTTATACACTGTTCTCTGATTGTGCCTATGGCACCTCTGCTCTTCACTGGTTCTATTCTGCATTTTCTTCCATATCGTTCACTCCAGTACGTTGTTATTTTACTGTGTAGATTTGGTACTTGGCCCTCCAGTATCTTCCAGGTGTATATTATTTGATATCTCTCTCGTCTTCTTTCTAGTGAGTACATTTGGAGGGCTTTCAGACGATCCCAATAATTTAGGTGCTTTATTGCGTCTATGCGTGCCGTATATGTTCTCTGTATTCCCTCTATTTCAGCAATCTCTCCTGCTCTGAAGGGGGGAGGTGAGTACTGAGCAGTACTCAAGACAGGACAACACAAGTGACTTGAAGAGTACAACCATTGTGATGGGATCCCTGGATTTGAAAGTTCTCGTAATCCATCCTATCATTTTTCTGGCTGTCGCAATATTTGCTTGGTTATGCTCCTTAAACGTTAGGTCGTCAGACATTATTATTCCCAAATCCTTTACATGCTGTTTTCCTACTATGGGTACATTTGATTGTGTTTTGTACTCTGTATTATGTTTAAGGTCCTCATTTTTACCGTACCTGAGTACCTGGAATTTATCACTGTTAAACATCATGTTATTTTCTGATGCCCAGTCGAAAACTTTATTAATATCAGCTTGAAGTTTTTCAATGTCTTTAGCCGAGGTAATTTTCATACTGATTTTTGTGTCATCTGCAAAGGATGATACGAAGCTGTGACTTGTATTTTTGTCTATATCTGATATGAGAATAAGAAAAAGCAGCGGTGCAAGGACTGTACGCTGAGGTACAGAGCTTTTAACTGCACTTGGACTAGATTTTATATGGTTGACCGTTACTCGCCGAGTCCTGTTTGACAGAAAACTGAGTATTCAGCGTCCTACTTTACTGGTTATTCCCATTGACTTCATTTTGTGTGCTATCACGCCATGGTCACATTTATCGAAAGCCTTTGCGAAGTCCGTGTATATCACATCAGCATTCTGTTTTTATTCTAATGCTTCAGTGACTTTGTCATAGTGCTCAAGTAGCTGTGAGAGGCACGATCTTCCCGCTAGAAATCCATGTTGGCCTGGGTTGTGAAGGTCATTGGTCTCCATGAAATTGGTGACCTGACTCCTAATCACTCTCTCAAATACTTTTATGATGTGTGATGTTAGTGCAACTGGTCTATAATTCTTTGCCAATGCTTTGCTCCCTCCCTTGTGTAGAGGGGCTATGTCTGCTACTTTAAGTCCATCTTGTATCTTCCCCGTGTCCAAGCTCTTCCTCCACACTATACTGAGTGCCTGTGCTACCGGCACTTTGCATTTCTTTATAAATATTGAATTCCATGAGTCTGGACCTGGGGCCGAGTGCATGGGCATGTTTTCAATTTCTCTTTCAAAATTTAGTGCGCTCGTGTTGATATCAGTTATATTTACAGGGGTTTGAATATCCCGCATAAAGAAATTGTCTGGATCTTCCACTTTCATGTTGTTTATTGGAGTGCTAAACATGTCCTCATACTGCTTTTTTAGGATTTCACTAATTTCTTTGTCATCCTCCGTGTATGAACCTTCACTTGTACGAATAGGTCCAATACTGGCAGTGGTTTTTGCTTTTGATTTCGCATATGAGAAGAAATATTTTAGATTTTTCTTTATTTCCTGAATTGCTTTCTGTTCTAACTGCCTTTCTTCAGTTTCATATGAGTGTTTCAATTTCCGCTCGATTTCTTCAATCTCCCTATTTAAATTATTCCTTCTTTGACGGGAAATTCGTGTCTGCATAAGCAGTTCCGTTATTTTTTTCCTGCGTTTATAGTGTCGACTGCGTTCTCTTTCTACGTTAGACCTCTTTCTGGCTTTCCTCAAAGGAACATGTTTCAGACAGACTTGATACGCTTCCGAAGTCAGTTTTTCTATTCCTTCTGTAGGTAGGTTCTATGGAAATGGTTCCCGAACGACCAGAGAAGAGAACCCTAACTCGCATGGGCAGAACTCATAGGGCGCCTAGGGAAGGATGCCCCTAAGTGCATACAGCCCTGGTACTCCTCAAAACCCTCTGGCCACCATACACACCAACACCACAGAGGTCGCCACGAAGGCAAAACACTGCCTTGGAATTCGAGGCCAGAGCGTCTGCCCTGGACCACATTAGCGAATGAACTGGAGTGCTAGATAGCTGGCACAAGAAGTCCGGGGCTCCCCCTCCCCCTCTCGGACGGAAGGGCTGCGCAGACGAGCGACGTAGCGGTGGAGTGTGACGTTTGTTTGTTTCCTTGGGATTGAAGGGAGTTCTGCCTCTCTTTTCACTTTTTAGTTGTAATTTTCTTACCATGTGGGGTTTGTTTTGTTATGCCTACCTTCATGGGTGCCTAACCCTGGTCGATGGCAGATAAGGAAAACTGCTAAAAACAAGGAAGTTTTCCAGGGACATTGTTCCGTGCACCTCTCTGAGGGGGGCCAGATTCTGGCTCATGGACCCTGGTAGGCTGAACTCCATAGACTAATGCCCTGATCTAATGTATCACATATTAGCCCAATAGCTCCAGGGAGCCGTAGGGGCTCCCCACAGAAAACTAATCATAAAGCATTGAAAATACATAGAAAAGTAGTTGTAAATATATTGGTGGCAACTCGCGAGGCTTGAATGGCCCGTGTGACTGCGTCTGGGAGCTTCACACGCAGGCGACCAGCTCGTGATGACGTCATTCACCACTTTCTCCACGTCCCCACAACCAAAATAAGTGGAATTTTATATTTTTGTTTATGTATACATGATCAGGGAAGGGAATTTGCCATTTTACAAAGAAAAAAAATTGGGAACACTTAATTTTTGGTGTACAGGAAGAATTTCACAATAAATGCAGCACATCACAAAGGTTGAAGATGAAAAAAAATACACCTGACTATACAATAAATTTGGCAGCGCTGGAAGGGTGTCTGTAGTAATTATCTTATTTTACCATGAATTCAATGTATACAGTAATAACATCTATGTAAAATAGTTTTTACAATACCTATAGCATTCCCACTGCTGCATACCACTCCTTTTTTGTATATTTCACTTATGCCTAAGAACATAACTTTGAAAACACTTCCATATTTAAGCAATTCACATTGACATCTTGGATTATATACAATAAAGATAAAAATCCAGCATTAAATTAAATGAAATGCCTCTTTCTGTTGAGCCCATTGTAATAACCCACTGTATACCATTGTAATATCCCTCTGACCTCTATGATCGTCTCTCGTTATCGTTCGCTTTCCCTGTTGTATATCTCTTTCTCTCTTCACTCAATACCCCAGCTCAAACACTGTTACAGTCCAGTATGACCCCTCACTGGACTGCCATGTATATAAGAGGAATATTAAATGAAGAAGATACATCAAGGTATGCTACCCAATGCTACCGCCTGACAACAACCAGGCCTCTAAAGACCCACGAGCACCAGAATCTTGCCACCTGAATAAGATAAGGATAGTCTTGATAGACACAGAACCTGGCATAAAGATCAAAAGAAATCCAAAGCCCTTCAAAGCTTTGAAAATGCTCCAAAGCAGCAAATGATTGGAAAAATTGGCAAACCCTGACAAAACCAATGCAAACAATCATTACCACAGTGACATTCCTACCTGCCAACACGGGCAAGACACAGCCAGACAACATGGGCTGGAGATAGCTGGCACAATGCCTGGGGACACCAGTGCAATAGTCTGGAGACCAGCAGGCAGTCCAGCCTGGAGAGAGCCAAGTAACAAAGCCCAGACACAGGTAAATTACACACACTTGAGCCATTACAGTTGGGAAACATGAGCTGGAGACACCCCAGGGACACCAATGGCAAGAGAGCCCAGAGACAGTCAGGTCAAGACAGCCCAGAGACAGCCAGGGCAAGACAGCCCAGAGACAGCCAGGGCAAGACAGCCCACAGACAGCCAGGGCAAGACAGCCCAGAGACAGCCAGGGCAAGACAGCCCAGAGACAGTCAGGGCAAGACAGCCCAGAGACAGTCAGGTCAAGACAGCCCAGAGACAGCCAGGGCAAGACAGCCCAGAGACAGCCAGGGCAAGACAGCCCAGAGACAGTCAGGGCAAGACAGCCCAGAGACAGTCAGGGCAAGACAGCCCAGAGACAGTCAGGTCAAGACAGCCCAGAGACAGTCAGGTCAAGACAGCCCAGAGACAGTCAGGTCAAGACAGCCCAGAGACAGCCAGGGCAAGACAGCCCAGAGACAGTCAGGTCAAGACAGCCCAGAGACAGCCAGGGCAAGACAGCCCAGAGACAGCCAGGGCAAGACAGCCCAGAGACAGTCAGGGCAAGACAGCCCAGAGACAGTCAGGTCAAGACAGCCCAGTGACAGCCAGGGCAAGACAACCCAGAGACAGTCAGGGCAAGACAGCCCAGAGACAGTGAGGTTAAACAACCAGAGCAAGACAGCCTGTATGAGCATGGGCAAGACAGCCAGTGTAAAGCAGCAACCCTTGACTTTGTAGATTACAGACACATGGCAAAGAAAAGTATAAGTTGCTTGGGACAGACACCACTCAAGTGACCTAAATACATCCTTGACTAGAGCCCCAAACGTCATAACCATGCAAGAACATAATGGGGAGTAAGCCTAAAGATGAAGTTGTTCATGGAGGAGTACACCCACACCCCAGAGAGGATCACTCTGGTCAGGTATGAGAAATACAAGTCTGCCACCAAGAAGATAAACCTGACACGTAGATGGAATAAACATAGCTCACTACTCTCTCCACATCGAAAGCTCTGGCAGATCGGCCAAAACCCATACACCACCCAGAAGTGATATAACAAGAGGAGCCAGCTCATAGAGGAGGTAGCCCAAGCTCTGCAGGAAGGTAACCCTAGTATGGCAAGGAAATTGCAAGCCAACGACAGCCACAATGAAACTTAAAATACTGGGCAAATACAAGATGGAATACTACCAAGAAATGGTTGAGAATGGAACAATTGTTGCAAGGATAACTAATACCACTTATCTTAAAAGTCAAAATGAGGCAGGAGATGCCTGCAGACTGGCATGCCCCAGGTCAACACAAGACTTGTGATTGGGGTAGCTATCTGGCTAATTCACCGAAACGCCATTGCAGCCAACTGTTGGCAGGCAGTATTTTAGAGCGAGAATTTTGTGGTGATATCTGATCTGCCAACCTGTTGGTGGTTCTGAGACTTTCTGCAGCTCGGTCTCTGACCAGGCCTCCTGGTTGGTGATTTTGTTAACCAGGCTGTTTTTTTTTTTTTTTTTTTTTTATATTATTATTTTCCACCACAGACGTGGCCACACATTTACAATGCTAATCAGCATATATATACATTTTCTTCTGTCCTCCATGGACAGGTTTAGAGATGTGTTAAACATATATTTCAAGGGTTTATTGAACAATCAACCACAGAAGGTGAGTCGGTGCTTTTAAAATGCTAAGCTAACCTACATACGTAAATACATAGATACACAGATTTACGTCTGCCTTACATAAAGTGTTCGATGTGTCTTTTACATAGTGTCATTAATGTACATTCACAAAGGTGAAATGTAATTCTGATCAGCTTCCATATATAAACTTTATACCCATACATATACATACACACACACATACATACATATATACACACACATGCATTCACATACATTTGTCTCATTTACTCTGACAGGGTGAGATAGCTGATAAAGAAACTAGTGTGCAATTAAGCACTGAAGGTGATTAAGGTGCTTTTACAAGCTCAGGTTATATAGTTACATCATATACATACACTGTATAATTGATATATTACATGGTCAATCTTGGATACAAGTCCAATATATCATCAAGTGTTTCAGTACTCATATAGTAATTATAGAGTTCAGCATACCTTAGCCCAGGAGGGCGAAAGTCAGTCAGTATGGGACATTCTACAATATAATGTTCAAGAGAGTGCATGTTTTCACTTTCACAAAGTTGACACATTGTGTACTCGACATTTGGGTTTTGAGAAAGCTGCCAGATACGTCTATATCCCAGGCGCATTCTGGCCACTATAACATCACATTGCCGGGTTCTTGCTCTATTAGTCCCATATGTGAATGTCTCCTCACGATATCTATCATAATATTTTATGCTATAACTTTCAGATCTTTGTGAATTTGTTAGGTCGGTGAAATATTCATTAGATATTTGTTTGATCAGGCTGTAAGATACAGTTGCCCGCAGCTTGACGTATGAATCACCCTGGGTATATGTTTATCACGTTCTCTCTTGAACACCATGAGAGGTTGACAAGTTATGCTCATTATGTGTAGAGGGAGGGTGTTGATCTCCATGTTTTCCTCGCTTGTTTGTGGAGACACGACACGCGTGGTTCTTCCAAGGTTTGATTTGATCCTCAAGGCCAGGTTATTGCCAGGCTGCAGCATAAGGGAGTTCTAAGGCAGACCTCCCAGTAAAGTTTATTACAAAAGATTAATAAATATAAATAAGCATCCGTTATTTATGAAAAAACAACACTCCTGAAACCTGAGAAGCAAATGCCTGCACAGCATCATGAACACACATGCATCTTGCTGAAAGTGATGTAATAATGCAATAAGTAGCCCACTTACCTGTGTCTTGGTTTTAGGCTTAGGAGGTACAAGTGCAAGTGTTACCTCTTGAATAATAACCTGAGCAAACTTCAACACTGCTCCATAAAGTGCATACTGTATGCACAGAGCTCCAAATCCCTGTGAAACAAAATACATGTTAAAACTCATAAAAAGAATAAAAAGCCAACAGTTCAATTCATTTTTTGTTGCATGCTTAACCTTTACACAGCACAAATCATCCATATATGAATTATACATACTGTGTGTGTGTGTGTGTGTGTGTGTGTGTGTGTGTGTGTGTGTGTGTGTAATTACCTAAGTGTAATTACCTAAGTGTAGTTACAGGATGAGAGCTACGCTCGTGGTGTCCCGTCTTCCCAGCACTCTTTGTCATATAACGCTTTGAAACTACTGACGGTCTTGGCCTCCACCACCTTCTCACTTAACTTGTTCCAACCGTCTACCACTCTATTTGCGAAGGTGAATTTTCTTATATTTCTTCGGCATCTGTGTTTAGCTAGTTTAAATCTATGACCTCTTGTTCTTGAAGTTCCAGGTCTCAGGAAGTCTTCCCTGTCGATTTTGTCAATTCCTGTTACTATTTTGTATGTAGTGATCATATCACCTCTTTTTCTTCTGTCTTCTAGTTTTGGCATATTTAATGCTTCTAACCTCTCCTCGTAGCTCTTGCCCTTCAGTTCTGGGAGCCACTTAGTAGCATGTCTTTGCACCTTTTCCAGTTTGTTGATGTGCTTCTTAAGATATGGGCACCACACAACAGCTGCATATTCTAGCTTTGGCCTAACAAAAGTCATGAACAATTTCTTTAGTATATCGCCATCCATGTATTTAAATGCAATTCTGAAGTTAGAAAGCATAGCATAGGCTCCTTGCACAATATTCTTTATGTGGTCCTCAGGTGATAGTTTTCTATCTAGAACCACTCCTAGATCTCTTTCTTTATCAGAATTCTTTAAAGATTTCTCACATAATATATAGGTTGTGTGGGGTCTATGTTCTCCTATTCCACATTCCATAACATGACATTTATTAACATTAAATTCCATTTGCCAAGTGGTGCTCCATATACTTATTTTGTCCAGGTCTTTTTGAAGGGCATGACAGTCATCTAAATTTCTTATCCTTCCTATTATCTTAGCATCATCAGCAAACATGTTCATATAATTCTGTATACCAACTGGTAGATCATTTATGTACACAATAAACATCACTGGTGCAAGAACTGAACCCTGTGGTACTCCACTTGTGACATTTCTCCATTCTGATACATTGCCTCTGATTACTGCCCTCATTTTTCTATCAGTCAGAAAATTTTTCATCCATGATAGAAGCTTACCTGTCACCCCTCCAATATTTTCCAGTTTCCAGAACAACCTCTTATGTGGAACTCTGTCGAAAGCCTTTTTTAGGTCCAGATAGATGCAGTCAACCCAACCATCTCTTTCCTGTAATATCTCTGTGGCTCGATCATAGAAACTGAGTAAATTCGATACACAGGATCTTCCAGATCGAAAACCATACTGTCTGTCTGATATTATATCATTTCTCTCTAGGTGTTCTACCCATTTAGTTTTGATTAGTTTTTCCAATACTTTCACTATTACACTTGTTAATGATACAGGTCTATAATTGAGGGGGTCTTCCCTGCTGCCACTTTTGTAGATTGGAACTATGTTAGCCTGTTTCCACCCGTCTGCTACGATTCCTGTACACAGGGATGCCTGAAAGATCAGGTGAAGTGGAATGCTGAGCTCAGATGCACATTCTCTCAGAACCCATGGTGAAACGCCATCTGGGCCAGCTGCTTTGTTCTTACCGAGCTCCTTGAGCATTTTTTCCACTTCGTCTCTAGACACCTCTATGTGTTCTATGTTGTTCTCTGAAATTCTTATTGTATCTGGTTCCCTAAAGATTTCATTTTGTACAAACACACTTTGGAACTTTTCGTTTAGTGTTTCACACATTTCCTTTTCATCTTCCGTGAATCTATTTCCCATTTTCAACCTCTGAATATTATCCTTTACCTGCAATTTGTTGTTTATGAATTTATAGAATAGACCTGGTTCTGTTTTACATTTGTCCGCAATCCCTTTTTCAAAATTTCTTTCTGCCTCTCTCCTCACTGCCGTGTAGTTGTTTCTCGCATCTTTGTATCGCTGGTATGTTTGGGGGTTCGGCCTCTTCCTGTATTGATTCCATTTTTGTGTCTTTCGGTCTCTAGCCCTCTCACAATTTCTATTGAACCAATCCTGTTTCCTAGTTCTGCATCTCTGTTTTGGTATAAATTTTTTTGTGCCTTTATCATATATTTCACAAAACTTGCCATACATCTCATTCACTTCCTTGCCTAGCATCAAGTCTGTCCAATTATACTCACTAAAAAAATTTCTAAGGTCACCATAATGTCCTCTCCTGAAGTCTGGTTTTTCAACTGCTTCAACCTCCTTATTTTCTTCCAGCTTATAACGCATTGCATACTTTATTCCCAAAAAGACATGGTCACTTTTACCCAAGGGAGGAAGGTACTGAATGTCAAATATCTCTTCCTCCTTCCTGGTAAATATCAAATCTAGCATGGAGGGAACGTCCCCTTCCCTCATCCTCGTAGCTTGTTTAACATGTTGATACAAGAATGTTTCCAGGATGAGGTCTACAAATTTACAGGTCCAAAAATCTTCTGTTTTAGCTTCATATGCTTCCCAGTCTATGGATTTCAAGTTGAAGTCACCGACTATCAACAGTCGTGATCTATCGTTATCCGCTCTCGCTATAATCTCTCTCATTATTGTTATAAGACCTTCACGTTTACTATCTAGCTCCTCCTTTGACCATGTGCTGCTTGGCGGTGGACTATATGCATTTATCATCATTAGTTTATCATCCTCATAGCAGATCTCTAGTGCTATTATGTCAACTTCTTGTGGATTGGCAGTCATTATTTCCTTCACCTTTAGGTGTTCTTTTACCAGCACAGCAACGCCACCGCCTTTCCTAATTTTTCTGTCCCGTCTCCAAATTGAGTAGCCCCTTGGGAATATGACCTCATTTAAAATTACATCTTCAAGTTTTGTCTCCGTGAGTGCAACAATGTCTGGTGTCTGCAGCTGTATTACATCACTTAACTCCAGTATCTTCGATCTCACTCCATCTATGTTGGTGTATGCAATCTTCAGGAACTTGTTCCCCCTCTCCTTATTCTTCACTCCCCCTCTCTCTATTGATTTTGTTGGTTTGCCTTTATGTACCACTTTACTGGTTTGCCTACCCCTATCACTTTGTAGAAAAAAGAATTTATTTCTTCTTCATTCCTGCTCTCATTTAAATGTTTTGCCTCGGCGAGGTTCAGTTTCAGCTTCTCTCTATCTTCTTTTGAAAGATCTCGTCTTAACGACCACCCTTTCCCATCCTCATCCCTTTGCAATTTTCTAGCATTCCTTAGTACTTCTTCCATCTGTTTGGCACCGTTTAGGGTGATCCTCAAAGGTCGATCTTTCCCTTTTACGTACCTGCCTATTCTCCTGTAGTCGCACACATTCTCTCTGTTTGTAAGACCTTCCACGAGGCCAACAATTTTATCTACTACTTTAGCTTCTTCTACAGCTCTTTCTGACCTAGATGTTATCGCCTTTTCTTTGCAGCCAAAAATGATCAGGGACTTACTCCGATCAACTGTGTTTTGCACCAACTTCGGGTTAGATGCCAATTCTTTCCTCACTTCTAGCCTAATGTTTGTTTTATCTTGGTTGCTGCAGTGTTTGACTTCCTTTACTGCTTCTTCGATTTTTTCCTTCTCCTTGGCCACTTGTGCATAAGTGAGTTGCATATCTTTCTTGCACTGTTCTATTCCCTGTGTAACTTCCTCCATCTGTGCTGACAAAAGCTGTTTCTCCTGTTGAATTTCCTTGCCTAACCTATTGTAGTCATTGCCTAACCTATTGTAGTGCCTAACCTATTGTAGTGTGTGTGTGTGTGTGTGTGTGTGTGTGTGTGTGTGTGTGTGTGTGTGTGTGTGTGTGTGTGTGTGTGTGTGTGTGTGTGTGTATATATATATATATATATATATATATATATATATATATATATATATATATATATATATATATATATATATATATATATATATATATATATATATATATACACACACACACACACACACAATATATATATACACACAAAATATATATATATATATATATATATATATATATATATATATATATATATATATATATATATACAGTGTGTCCTCACTTGAACGAACTATATGGGGCGAAGCCGATTCGTTCCAGTGCGGAATTCGTTCCATCCGTCCGCCCCAACAACCTTCTTATTTTTTTTTTTTTTTAAACATATGCCAGGACACATTAGTTTGTTTCTTTGTTGTGTGGTGCTTCATTATAATATCTTTCATGCTCTTTTGGTGTCAATAATAATCTGAGATGCGAGAATCACCATCCCCCACCCCACTCACACCATCCTCCACACCACCCACACCATCCTCCACACCACCCACACCATCCTCCACACCACCCACACCATCCTCCACACCACCCACACCATCCTCCACACCACCCACACCATCCTTCACACCACCCACACCATCCTCCACACCACCCACACCATCCTCCACACCACCCACACCATCCTCCACACCATCCTCCACACCACCCATACCATCCCCCACACCACCCACACCATCCTCCACACCATCCCCCACACCACCCACACCATCCTCCACACCATCCTCCACACCACCCACACCATCCTCCACACCACCCACACCATCCTCCACACCACCCATACCATCCCCACACCACCCATACCATCCCCACACCATCCTCCACACCACCCACACCATCCCCCACACCACCCATACCATCCTCCACACCACCCACACCATCTCCCACACCATCCCCCACACCACCCACACCATCCCCCACACCACCCACACCATCCCCCACACCACCCATACCATCCCCCACACCACCCATACCATCCCCCACACCACCCACACCATCCCCCACACCACCCACACCATCCCCCACACCACCCACACCATCTCCCACACCATCCCCCACACCACCCACACCATCCTCCACACCACCCACACCATCCTCCACACCACCCACACCATCCCCCACACCACCCACACCATCCTCCACACCACCCACACCATCCCCCACACCACTAACACCATTCGCCCCCACCACCCACACCACCACCCACACACCCCACACCACCACCCACACCATCCCCCACACCACCCATATCATCCCCCACACCACCCACACCATCCCCCACACCCCCACACCATCCCCACTAACACCATTCGCCCCCACCACCCACACCACCACCCACACACCCCACACCACCACCCACATCATCCCCCCACACCCAACCACACCACCCCACCCACACGCAAACCATACCACACCACCCACACCGTGTATTGAAGCAGCAGGCTTGGAAGCGTCTCAACTCGCCCGACAAAAAAAAAATGATGGGTTGACAGGTCTCCTCTCACACCTCCAGGACCCCCCCACCCCCCAGGTACCCGGCCATACACACCACAATGCCAAGTCAGCTATTGTTTTCTTCAGGAAACAATAAAACGTGTTAATGATTAATAATGTATATTAATACACGAAAATTAACATATTTTGGCATAAATATTTTACAGCTAAGATCGAGATTTATAATAGAGTATGAATGAGAGGTTTGGCAGCCATGCGTGGTCACCACCCTTCTCTCTCCACTTCCACCTCCCCTGACAACACCTTCCACCACTGACCCCACCTGCCTCTTTCCACCACCTGACTCCCCTGACCCCACCTGCCTCCCCTGACCCCACCTGCCTCCCCTGACCCCACCTGCCTCCCCTGACCCCACCTGCCTACCCTGACCCCACCTGCCTCCCCTGACCCCACCTGCCTCCCCTGACACCACCTGCCTTCCCTGACCCCACCTGCCTCCCCTGACCCCACCTGCCTCCCCTGACACCACCTGCCTCCCCTGACCCCACCTGCCTCCCCTGACCCCGCCTGCCTCCCCTGACACCGCCTGCCTCCCCTGACCCCACCTGCCTCCCCTGACACCACCTGCCTCCTCTGACCCCATGTGCCTCCCCTAACACCACCTGCCTCCCCTGACCCCACCTGCCACCCCTGACACCGCCTGCCTCCCCTGACCCCACCTGCCTCCCATGACACCGCCTGCCTCCTCTGACACCACCTGCCTCCCCTGACACCGCCTGCCTCCCCTGACACCACCTGCCTCCCCTGACACCGCCTGCCTCCCCTGACACCGCCTGCCTCCCCTGACCCCACCTGCCTCCCATGACACCGCCTGCCTCCTCTGACACCACCTGCCTCCCCTGACACCGCCTGCCTCCCCTGACACCACCTGCCTCCCCTGACACCGCCTGCCTCCCCTGACACCACCACAAATGATGCCAGCCACCTCACCAAGGCCTAACGTTCACACGACCTGTGCTTGTTTTATTGGCCTCCTCAAAATTTATAGGTATTAGTACAGTACGTAGGCTGTTAGAGGGAGGGAGGGATGGATCCAGGAAACAACCCCCGCCCCCTCCCACCCCCCCAATGGCTCAGGGAGCGACCGGCCGGCCACACAATGCCGGCTGTTATCTACACCCCAATTGTATTAAAAATTCTGTGAAAAGGAAATGTGTTCAAACTGTTTAAAATATGTACTGTATATATTACAATTTTCACCATTATTATTGCTCCAATATGACATTTTTCTAATAAAAAGGCTATTTTCAGTGTAGATAATGCGATAATTATCATTAAATTGACTCTTGGCATCTGACGACGAGAGGAGAGTGAGTGGTCTCTGTGGTCAGGTGGAGGAAGGAGGGTGGGGGCGGGGGAGCACGTGTTGCCTCCTGACAACAACTCTCTCACCAATGCCCCCCTGACACCATTTTATCACCATTTTTATCACCATTTCTCCCTAGAAACAATGGGTAGGGATAATAAAACACTACATAACTGTTTACACTCTGGCAAATCATAGTTGATGACAGCCAGCTCTGACGCTCGGCCTCGGTGACCGCTTGGACGAACATTCCTCACTTAATCGAACATTTGTATGTTCCACTGAACATTTGGTACCGAATTCAATTTGTTCGGCTCTTCCGGGAATTCGATAGAGCGGGGTTCGTTAGTCTGAGGAAGCACTGTATATATATATATATATATATATATATATATATATATATATATATATATATATATATATATATATATATATATATATATATATATATGTCGTACCTAATAGCCAGAACGCACTTCTCAGCCTACTATTCAAGGCCCGATTTGCCTAATAAGCCAAGTTTTCATGAATTAATGTTTTTTCGTCTACCTAACCTACCTAACCTAATCTAACCTAGCTTTTTTTGGCTACCTAACCTAACCTAACCTATAAATATAGGTTAGGTTAGGTTAGGTAGGGTTGGTTAGGTTCGGTCATATATCTACGTTAATTTTAACTCCAATAAAAAAAAATTGACCTCATACATAGAGAAAAGGGTTGCTTTATCATTTCATAAGAAAAAAATTATAGTAAATATATTAATTCAGGAAAACTTGGCTTATTAGGCAAATCAGGCCTTGAATAGTAGGCTGAGAAGTGAGTTCTGGCTACTAGGTACGACATATATATATATATATATATATATATATATATTAGTATATTTTGGTAGCAGTCTTTCCTGTAGACATATATTATTAAATATGACCGAAAAAGTAAGATTAATAATTCTAACACGAATTTTCTCAATCTTTCGTACATTTCTTTTCACTGTTGGTGGTAATTCAAAAATCAATTCTCCAAAATTCATTTTTATTTCTAGTCTGACGCGACACTTGAGCACGTTTCGTAAAACTTATTACATTTTCAAAGACTTTAGTTTAAACATACACAACTGAATAGAACTTACACATCTCCGATTTTGTTTATATCTACATTTGAGTGAGGTGGATGGGGTGAGGTGGTATTTAATAAGGTATTAATTTCATCAACACAAGACAGAACACGAAACAATGGGTATTGAATAGAAGTGATTGTAGAAAGCCTATTGGTCCATATTTCTTGATGCTTCTATATTGGAGCGGAGTCTTGAGGTGGGTAGAATATAGTTGTGCATTAATTGGCTGTTGATTGCTGGTGTTGACTTCTTGATGTGTAGTGCCTCGCAAACGTCAAGTCGCCTGCTATCGCTGTATCTATCGATGATTTCTGTGTTGTTTACTAGGATTTCTCTGGCGATGGTTTGGTTATGGGAAGAGATTATATGTTCCTTAATGGAGCCCTGTTGCTTATGCATCGTTAAACGCCTAGAAAGAGATGTTGTTGTCTTGCCTATATACTGGGTTTTTTGGAGCTTACAGTCCCCAAGAGGGCATTTGAAGGCATAGACGACGTTGGTCTCTTTTAAAGCGTTCTGTTTTGTGTCTGGAGAGTTTCTCATGAGTAGGCTGGCCGTTTTTCTGGTTTTATAGTAAATCGTCAGTTGTATCCTCTGATTTTTGTCTGTAGGGATAACGTTTCTATTAACAATATCTTTCAGGACCCTTTCCTCCGTTTTATGAGCTGTGGAAAAGAAGTTCCTGTAAAATAGTCTAATAGGGGGTATAGGTGTTGCGTTGGTTGTCTCTTCAGAGGTTGCATGGCGTTTCACTTTCCTTCTTATGATGTCTTTGACGAAACCATTGGAGAAGCCATTGTTGACTAGGACCTGCCTTACCCTACAGAGTTCTTCGTCGACTTGCTTCCATTCTGAGCTGTGGCTGAGAGCACGGTCGACATATGCATTAACAACACTCCTCTTGTACCTATCTGGGCAGTTGCTTTTGGCATTTAGGCACATTCCTATGTTCGTTTCCTTAGTGTAGACTGCAGTGTGGAAACCTCCGCTCTTTTCCATGACTGTTACATCTAGAAAGGGCAGCTTCCCATCCTTTTCCATCTCGTAAGTGAAACGCAGCACGGAACTCCGCTCAAATGCCTCCTTCAGCTCCTGCAGATGTCTGACATCAGGTACCTGTGTAAAAATGTCGTCAACATACCTGCAGTACATGGCCGGTTTCAAGTTCATGTCGACTAAGACTTTTTGCTCGATGGTACCCATGTAGAAGTTTGCAAACAGGACACCTAGGGGAGAACCCATGGCGACCCCATCTACTTGCTTATACATGTGCCCATCCGGGCTCAAGATCAAGATTATTGGGGAATATAAACCTGGATATGCGTATGGAAATGTCAAGACACACAAGCCTGGAAACCCACTTCGGCCAATCATTAGCCAGATACCCACACCCACGTACAGACTAGCGAAATGACTCAACGGCCTGCTGACTCCTTATGTCCCTTGCGCCTTCAGCCTGAAGTCGCCAAAGGAATTTGTTGACTTACTGCGGGGCACACGGGCCACAGGAATAAGAGCCTCGTTGGACGTAGAATCGCTGTTCACCAACGTACCAGTGGACGAGACAATCGGGATGATAGCCGACAGAGTGTATCGTGATCCAGCCTGTACTCCTCTTGACATACCAGAAAATATCCTAAGGAAACTACTCCAAGCTTGTACTAAAGAGGCACCCTTCTTGAGCCCGGATGGGCACATGTATAAGCAAGTAGATGGGGTCGCCATGGGTTCTTCCCTAGGTGTCCTGTTTGCAAACTTCTACATGGGTACCATCGAGCAAAAAGTCTTAGTCGACATGAACTTGAAACCGGCCATGTACTGCAGGTATGTTGACGACATTTTTACACAGGTACCTGATGTCAGACATCTGCAGGAGCTGAAGGAGGCATTTGAGCGGAGTTCCGTGCTGCGTTTCACTTACGAGATGGAAAAGGATGGGAAGCTGCCCTTTCTAGATGTAACAGTCATGGAAAAGAGCGGAGGTTTCCACACTGCAGTCTACACTAAGGAAACGAACATAGGAATGTGCCTAAATGCCAAAAGCAACTGCCCAGATAGGTACAAGAGGAGTGTTGTTAACGCATATGTCGACCGTGCTCTCAGCCACAGCTCAGAATGGAAGCAAGTCGACGAAGAACTCTGTAGGGTAAGGCAGGTCCTAGTCAACAACGGCTTCTCCAATGGTTTCGTCGAAGACATCATAAGAAGGAAAGTGAAACGCCATGCAACCTCTGAAGAGACAACCAACGCAACACCTATATCCCCTATTAGACTATTTTACAGGAACTTCTTTTCCACAGCTCATAAAACGGAGGAAAGGGTCCTGAAAGATATTGTTAATAGAAACGTTATCCCTACAGACAAAAATCAGAGGATACAACTGACGATTTACTATAAAACCAGAAAAACGGCCAGCCTACTCATGAGAAACTCTCCAGACACAAAACAGAACGCTTTAAAAGAGACCAACGTCGTCTATGCCTTCAAATGCCCTCTTGGGGACTGTAAGCTCCAAAAAACCCAGTATATAGGAAAGACAACAACATCTATTTCTAGGCGTTTAACGATGCATAAGCAACAGGGCTCCATTAAGGAACATATAATCTCTTCCCATAACCAAACCATCGCCAGAGAAATCCTAGTAAACAACACAGAAATCATCGATAGATACAGCGATAGCAGGCGACTTGACGTTTGCGAGGCACTACACATCAAGAAGTCAACACCAGCAATCAACAGCCAATTAATGCACAACTATATTCTACCCACCTCAAGACTCCGCTCCAATATAGAAGCATCAAGAAATATGGACCAATAGGCTTTCTACAATCACTTCTATTCAATACCCATTGTTTCGTGTTCTGTCTTGTGTTGATGAAATTAATACCTTATTAAATACCACCTCACCCCATCCACCTCACTCAAATGTAGATATAAAAAAAATCGGAGATGTTCTATTCTATTCAGTAAGTTCTATTCAGTTGTGTATATGTTAACTAAAGTCTTTGAAAATGTAATAAGTTTTACGAAACGCGCTCAAGTGTCGCGTCAGACTAGAGATAAAAATGAATTTTGGAGAATTGATTATTGAATTACCTCCAACAGTGAAAAGAAATGTACGAAAGATTGAGAAAATTCGTTTTAGAATTATTAATCTTACTTTTTCGGTCATATTTAATAATATATATATATATATATATATATATATATATATATATATATATATATATATATATATATATATATATATATATATATATATATATACTGTACACATATATATATATCTTGTATATCTTGCCATGTATATCTGTAACCATCAAATGCATAATAAAGCACAAAAAATATTCAAGGAAGGGGGTGGTAGGAGAAAAGCACACAGAAACTGTATTGGAGGGGATCTAAACATTCCCTGTAATGCGTTATGCGTGGTTTCCTCCGAGGCTATGGGTCCCCCTTCTTCCAGCTAGAGGTGGTACTCCCTTCCTATGAATTATAAATAATTATCATATATATATATATATATATATATATATATATATATATATATATATATATATATATATATATATATATATATATATATATATATATGTCGTACCTAGTAGTCAGAACGCACTTCTCAGCCTACTATACAAGGCCCGATTTGCCTAATAAGCCAAGTTTTCATGAATTAATTGTTTTTCGACTACCTAACCTACCTAACCTAACCTAACTTTTTCGGCTACCTAACCTAACCTAACCTATAAAGATAGGTTAGGTTAGGTTAGGTAGGGTTGGTTAGGTTCGGACATATATCTATGTTAATTTTAACTCCAATAAAAAAAATTGACCTCATACATAATGAAATGGGTAGCTTTATCATTTCATAAGAAAAAAAAATGAGAAAATATATTAATTCAGGAAAACTGGGCTTATTAGGCAAATCGGGCCTTGCATAGTTGGCTGACAAGTGCGTTCTGGCTACTAGGTACGACATATATATATATATATATATATATATATATATATATATATATATATATATATATATATATATATATATATATATATATATATATATATATATATGTCGTACCTAGTAGCCAGAACTCACTTCTCAGCCTACTATTCAAGGCCCGATTTGCCTAATAAGCCAAGTTTTCCTGAATTAATATATTTACTATAATTTTTTTCTTATGAAATGATAAAGCAACCCTTTTCTCTATGTATGAGGTCATTTTTTTTTTATTGGAGTTAAAATTAACGTAGATATATGACCGAACCTAACCAACCCTACCTAACCTAACCTAACCTATATTTATAGGTAAGGTTAGGTTAGGTAGCCAAAAAAAGCTAGGTTAGGTTAGGTTAGGTAGGTTAGGTAGACGAAAAAACATTAATTCATGAAAACTTGGCTTATTAGGCAAATCGGGCCTTGAATAGTAGGCTGAGAAGTGCGTTCTGGCTATTAGGTACGACATATATATATATATATATATATATATATATATATATATATATATATATATATATATATATATATATATATATATGTCGTACCTAGTAGCCAGAACGCACTTCTCAGCCTACTATTCAAGGCCCGATTTGCCTAATAAACCAAGTTTTCCTTAATTAATATATTTTCTCTATTTTTTTTCTTATGAAATGATAAAGCTACCCATTTCATTATGTATGAGGTCAATTTTTTTTTATTGGAGTTAAAATTAACGTAGATATATGACCGAACCTAACCAACCCTACCTAACCTAACCTAACCTATCTTTATAGGTTAGGTTAGGTTAGGTGGCCGAAAAAGTTAGGTTAGGTTAGGTTAGGTAGGTTAGGTAGTCGAAAAACAATTAATTCATGAAAACTTGGCTTATTAGGCAAATCGGGCCTTGAATAGTAGGCAGAGAAGTGCGTTCTGGCTACTAGGTACGACATTATATATATATATATATATATATATATATATATATATATATATATATATATATATATATATATATATATATATATATATATATATATATGTTGTACCTAGTAGTCAGAACGTCATACTCGTCCTACTATGCAAGAGGCAATTTGCCTACTAAGCCAAGTTTTCCTGAATTTATATATTTTTCTAATTTTTTTTCCTATGAAGTGATAGATCAATCTATTTCATTATGTAAGAGTTTATTTTATATGTTTTGAGTTAAAAATAAAGTAGATATATGACCGAACCTAACCTACCCTACCTAACCTATCTTAACCTAGCCTAAACTAATATAACTAAGTCAATAATTTATCTTTATATTATACTATAATAATAATAATAATTCAAATAAACCAATTGGAAACAATTTATGGAAAATAAAGAAAATCACTGCCTATTAGGCAAATCGGGCCTTGCATAGTAGGCCGAGAAGTGCGCTCTGGCTACTAGGTACGACATATATATACAGTGGTACCTCGCATAACGATCGCCCCAAAAGACGAATATTTGGGTAACGAACGGCCCGATCGGCGTCAAATCGTCCCGTATGACGAACACTGGTTTGAGTAACGTCAACACCACATGGTGGAGTCGCGCTGCTTCTTGCACATTCTCAGACGCCTCCGACAATGCACATAAATTATGTTGTTCTTGTTTAAAGATGCTAATGATGCTGGGATATAAAAGGGTGACTGCTGAGATGTTGCAAAGCATTGACGTTTTTGTAGGAAAAAAGAAATGAAATGTCTGATATACAACAAATGTCAAAAAGGTTCGTTCGGTGTTCGGCAGGTAGGCTGCTTCATTATAACAATCTTTCTTTGTTTCAAATGTGTTCCATTTGTTTTGTATTTGTCATTTACGTCTCAATAATGGAGAAGCCTGCCTTACATACACTGAATAAACCATTATGACATTTTCCTTTCTTCAAACGTGTTCAATATTTATTTTTCATTTGTCTTATAGCAAAAGGTTCGTTCGGTGGTCGGCAGGTAGGCTGCTCCATGTTTCTTACAAACAAAAAACGTAAATATTAAAAAAAAGGAAGAATTTTGAAAACCAGTACAAATGTCAAAAAGGTTCGTTCGGTGGTCTACAGGTCGGCTGCTCCATGTTTCTTAAAAAAAAAAAACGAAAAATAAAAGAACTGTTGAAACAATTTGAAAAATGGACAAATGCCATAAAGGTTTGTTCAGTTTTGTCGGGTAGGCTGCTCCATTATTGAGAAGTAAGTGACAAATACAAAACAAATGGAACACATTTGAAACAAAGAAAGATTGTCATAATGGAGCAGCCTACCCAACAAACACTGAACGAACCTTTTGCTATAACGAATATGAAAGACAAGGGCTGCTGGCTGGGTTAGTACTGCGTGAGCAACCATTTGTGGCACACATGCCTCTGGCTCCCAAACACCTGTCCCACACGGTGTTGAAAGACTGCGCTCAATCGGTGCAATTCAGACCCTATTGTTTGAAGAACATAAGGGTCATAACATTGGTGAAGCTAGGCGCAATAAGGGCTTAACACAACGGTCAGATGCCAGTGATACATGAGGATGATACAGCGAGCGTATCCAGGTGTAGCTCTGAGCCCCACCCTTGCCATCTCGAATTTATATAGATGATACATAGATGAATCGTTTTCTGCGTTCAGTGATGATGCATCTGATACAAGTAGCATAGATGAACAGTGTTAGCGGCTTCCATGGTGGTGTTGTTCATTGATATTTTCAAGAATACCTGAATCTCTTCCTGACTGATGAACACTCTTTGAGGCTAGCTGAATCTCTTCCTGTGTGGGACATTACAACCCGATCTTTTCAAGACTACCTTACAAATTGAGCTTTTCCTATAATGGTTTCAATACTACCTTATGCTTTACAAGCTTGGCTACATACCACCTACAAGTACTAAAGCCAAGGGTGCACACGAGTGCGTTATTTGCAAGCACACAGAACGATGAAACAGGAAACGAAAATCTATCTGTAGCTGGTGCAAGGAGAGCAAAGTTGCGCTATGTACCATGGACTACTTCGTTGACTATTACACACCTCCAAAGTACTGAGTGTGTAATACAGTGTGTTACTGTGTAAATAGTATGTGAAACTATACATATTGTAATTTTAGTGAATTTTTACCATGTAATACTGAGACAATAAACATTGTGGACACATTACCGACACATGTATCACAGTTCCATGGAAAATTATGAACATTCTAATGTATACATATTGTAAAGGTCACAAATATGCATTATATACGATAAAAGAAACAAATAAAACCGCATTGGAAATGCATAGAAAAAATATTCGAAAATATATTTGTGGCAACACGTGGTGCTTGACTGGCCTGCGCGACCGTGTCTGGGAGCTTCACACACGGGCAACCAGGCCCTGATGACGTCACAGCGCACCATGTCAACGCCCTCACAGCCAAAATAAGTGGAATTTGGTAATTATTTTTACAAAGACATGTTCAGGGAAGGTAATTTATCATTTTGCAAAGAAAAATGATATTTTGGGGAACATTTGATGTCATGCACTCTGGGGGAATTTTACAATAAACACAGTGCATCACACTGGTTACATGGGGGACACTCATTTTGTATGACGTCCGTTTCACATGACGAATATGGAACGGATTAAATTTGTTATGCGAGGTACCACTGTATGTATGTATGTATGTATGTATGTATGTATATATGTGTATATATATATATATGTCGTACCTAGTAGCCAGAACTCACTTCTCAGCCTACTATTCAAGGCCCGATTTGCCTAATAAGCCAAGTTTTCCTGAATTAATATATTTACTATAATTTTTTTCTTATGAAATGATAAAGCAACCCTTTTCTCTATGTATGAGGTCAATTTTTTTTTATTGGAGTTAAAATTAACGTAGATATATGACCGAACCTAACCAACCCTACCTAACCTAACCTAACCTATATTTATAGGTAAGGTTAGGTTAGGTAGCCAAAAAAAGCTAGGTTAGGTTAGGTTAGGTAGGTTAGATAGACGAAAAAACATTAATTCATGAAAACTTGGCTTATTAGGCAAATTGGGCCTTGAATAGTAGGCTGAGAAGTGCGTTCTGGCTATTAGGTACGACATATATATATATATATATATATATATATATGTCGTACCTAGTAGCCAGAACACACTTCTATGCCTACTATGCAAGGCCCGATTTGCCTAATGAGCCAAGTTTTCATGAATTAATTGTTTTTCGACTACCTAACCTACCTAACCTAACCTAACCTAACTTTTTCGGCTACCTAACCTAACCTAACCTATAAAGATAGGTTAGGTTAGGTTAGGTAGGGTTGGTTAGGTTCGGTCATATATCTACGTTATTTTTAACACCAATAAAAAAAATTGACCTCATACGTAATGAAATGGGTAGCTTTATCATTTCATAAGAAAAAAAATTGAGAAAACCAGCGTTGAATGTAATGAAACGCCATTTTCTGGGTGAGACCCGGAGGCTCCCCGGAGCTTTACCGGCTGATATGCTAATGTCAGACTTTGGCATCAGTCATGTGTATGGAGTTCTAGGGCCTACCGGGGACCACGAGCCAGAACCTGGCCCCCTCAGAGAGGCAAGGGGAGCAATGGCCTATAGAAACCCCCGTGTGGTTGGAAGCATTCTATGTCTGCCATCGACCGGGTCAAGCACCCAGAAAGGTAAGCATTCCAAAACAAACCCCTATTCTGGTGAAAATTGCTACCTAAGCCGAACTAGTGAATAGAACTCTTCAACAGAAAACACGGAAACTAGTATGACGTCATACGTCACCGCGCCGCTGTCTGCGCAGCTCCCCCCTCCCCGGGAGGGGGAAGGGGGAGCCCCAGACCTCCCACGCCGGCTATCCACCCATCAGTTCTGAGGCTGGATGTCAAAACACGCGAAAAACGCCGACCGGAGGGAGGGAGGGTTGCCGGGGAGCCTCCGGGTCTCACCCAGAAAATGGCGTTTCATTACATTCAACGCTGGTTTTCTGGGGGGAGCCCCGTCGGCTCCCCGGAGCTAACTACCCACAGAGGAAGGTCAAAGGGACAAAACCGGGAGGCGGACACCACGCACCCCCCAAGGAGGCGAGACAACCGGCAGCAAACGCCAACCCAAGGCGCCACAGCCCCGAAAATCCCGGGAACAACACGAGAACCACGAGCAGCAAGGCCCCTGCACGAACACCAAAAATCCATGCCCGAAAGACTGCAAGGCCACGTCGCCCAGACGGCAGCGAGAGCAGCGAAGCCACGAACGCCACAGGCATGAGGGAAGAACACAGGCAGCTTAGCCGCAAGAACACGGCTGACCACCCGGGACACCATCACCCGCGAACCGGGAAGAACAGAACCGGATCAACGCAAAACGCGCTCCGGACCCAAACGCCGTGGCACGCAAACAACAGCAGAGGGCCGCCACTGAACACAAAAACGACACACCCCCGGCCCGACCAACGAAGCACCAACAAACCCTGGACCCCTCCAGAATGCAGCAGCCCCACCCCGCGCCAGAAAAGATGGAGACTGCTGCCATCAAACAACCAAAACGCTAAAACCGAAGGAGCAAGAAAACACAGCGAACCGACCCCCAGAGGCAAAGGCCCAAAGGAAAGAGCCGACGAAAAAAAAAAACACCGGAACCGAAGGGGCACTACCAACCGAGGAGAAGACAGAGCACGCTGACCAGAGACCAGGATGGTGCAAGCGGCGCACGAACAGGCCGGAGGTGAAATGACGCACAAGACAGCTGACTAACGGTGCAGAAGCAACACCAAGACCGAAAGCAAGCTGAAGCGGCTCCGCCTGCGCCGCACGAAAAGAGGCGACAGTATGTGGCAAGACGACGGCCCCCAACCCCCACTAGAAAACCAAGCCGAGAGTAAACCAAGCCAACAAGAAGGACCCACCGAAGAAGGGACAGGAAAAGGAAGGACCGCCAAAATACCCCATACTGCCGCCAAGAAAGCACGCAGGTGGGACACCTACCACGAAGCCACCCGACCACCAACCGGAGGCGAGACCACGAGGCAGAACATAAGCAGCCCCGACAAGGCCCCCCCGAGCCCAGGAAAAAGGCGGAGCCGCGAG
Source organism: Procambarus clarkii (assembly GCF_040958095.1). NCBI lineage: Eukaryota > Metazoa > Arthropoda > Malacostraca > Decapoda > Cambaridae > Procambarus > Procambarus clarkii. Next base: position 40,021,999 of record NC_091157.1, read on the forward strand.
AAGATCTCGGGCGCGACCACCGAAACCCAGGCGGCACAAGGAGATGGAACGTCTGCCGAACAGAAAAACTCCGAAGCATGCAAGCCCGCCAGGAGTTCAGAAACGACGGGTCCGACGCGAGACATCGCAAGAACCCCCCCAAAAAAAGTAAAACAACAACAACCGGCAGGGCAAGCTAGGAAAACCAAAGAAGGCGGAAGGGTCGCCGCCAGAACAGGACCCGAACCAAGGGGCACGAACAACTGCAACAGACCGAGACAAAGAAGCACATCACAGGACACAGGCTGACCAACGCCTAAGAACACACGCAGAACATTCCTGCTGCAGAAGAGGCAGGAAGAAAGAGCAGAAGCACAAAAAAAAAAAAAAAAAAAAAAAACAGGAGAACAACCAGGGGTGGACAATCAGGCAGGGACAAAAACCCCACGCAATCCCCAGCCACAAAACGGCAGCAAAGCGCCACTCCACAACCGGACACAGGAACAAGGACACGCCACCGTGAAACACGGTACCAATGCTCACGTGCAGCAGCAGCAGCAACAGGCACCATTGCAACATGCAACATGTAAATAGCAACTCCCCTCTGCAAAGGCAGAGAACGGAGCAGGCAGACCCCAGACAGGGCCAACGGAGACACGACAAAACCCTGCAGGCCCAGAAACCTGCACCAGGCGACCGACGGCGGAGAAACCCCGCTCGATACCTGCTGGATGAGGTACTGGGAGCTCTTCTACACCTCAAGCCCGGCCCAAGGTCAGGCCAGACCGGCCAGAGGATGGCCCACCAGGCAGCTGCTAGGAGCAGTCCACCGGCCCACATACCCCCACAACCAGGACGGGCCGGAACTGCCATACGAAAACAGGCCAGTGCGCCCTGGAAGTCCACGGACGAACCAGCAAGAAGGCTTATGCTCGCAAGTAGGTCGTGTAACAAGCACAGACCACTGATGGTAATACAGTGTTCCCCAAAAGTGCCAATAGCACCACTGCACTCCACTGGTACTATCCCGCAAGTTCTACCAGATAGGCGGGACCCAAGAGCCAGAGCTCAAATCCTGCAAGCACAGCCAGGAGCCTCACCAGGTGAGTACAGAACCAACCCTACAACCCCCACACCTCACAACAGTAAAAAAGGAGGGTCCCCTGAACGACTCCAGCATGGGTTGGACATGCACATGAGGGGGACAGGAAGGGGTGATAAAGGGACAGTCACTGGTGTGCGAACGGTCTCAGTCGTACAAAATTATACCTAAATAAAGACAGGTATATGAACACCGCCGCATCCAGCGCCCGGCCAAAAGACGCCAGACCGCAGAAACTCACCTGGCGAATGGTGGCTCGAACTTGACACGACTCAACCGTGCCCAGAAGAACTCGGGAGCACCGCTAGGTGAAGACGCCAGAGCCGGACCCGCAGGAGAACAGGGAGAGGCGAAGGAGGCGGTCCACACCCATGACACAGAAAACCGCGGTGTCCTCCCCACAACTGGGAACCAGGACACCCCTGGCGCAAAGGGGCACATACCGCAGCCAGGGAGAAGAACGAGAGGCGAAGCACTGTAGCAAAAAAGGGCGCAAAACCCCAGCACTGAACCATCGCCCAGACCAAAACAAACTCCACGGCGCATGCGCATAACACGCTGGCCGAACCGCACACCCTCCCTGCGGGAAGGCGCCAGCCAGGACTATTGCACGAGAAAAAGAGCCAAAAGAGGAAGCAGGAACAATAAAACCGGCCAAAGAAGCAAAGAGCCCAAAAAAAAAAAGGGAACCCAAACGGGCGACAAGTAGCCCAAACGGGCGACAAGTAGCCCAAACGGCCGACAAGTAGCCCAACCGGGCGACAAGTAGCCCAACCGGGCGACAAGTAGCCCAACAGGGCGACAAGTAGCCCAACAGGGCGACAAGTAGCCCAACAGGGCGACAAGTAGCCCAACAGGGCGACAAGTACTAGGAGCCGACAGACGTTCCAATAATGCGGGAAGTAGCGAAAAACCTTCCCGTACCCTCGAGAACACAGAAGCCAACACTAGTCCCGAAGGCACACGAAGGCGCAGGCGCACCCGAGATCAAAAGTCACGCAGAACCCCATCGAACGGGGAAACATGACAAAAACACCGTCCCAAAAAGCGGGGGAGGAAACATCCACCCACAGGACGGAACCAACCGACTCAAAGGCCAAGGAACCGAGCCCGGGGAGGGGCCGACGTCCAACAGCACGTACGGCGAGTGGGGAGGAAAGACCCCACTCCGCGTAACCACAAGCCCCGCCGAGAGGGGGATAAAACCCCCCACGGGGTCTAACGGGGCCAAGGCCCCCCCAAGTCAGCCCCTCCCCAGCCCCGGGAACCTACACGACAGGCCCCGGGGCCGAGCCGTTCCCCCAAAGCCCCGGCCGTACCAGAAAACCGGGGCAGCCGTGAAAACACTAAGGAAGGGAGCCCACTGGCAGACTCATACAACACGGCTGGAGGAACAGGCCCAAATGCCCCCGTCACTACCCCGGAAGGGGAATTCCCCGAGACTGCCCGAGTCTCAACACCACCAAACACCCCGCCCTGAACCTACAGACGGTAAGGAACCGGATACAGGCAGGAAGGGTGAACCAGGGGAAAGACAAGGGGGCGTGGATGGAACCGAAGCAACCAACACCCCCAAGTCCCAAAACGAAATACAACGGGGCAGCCCCGGGGCTCCCGGGGAGGAAACCACGAGAACGTTGCCACCACCAAGGCTCAAGTGCAACGCCCCTGCTGCCCGCACCCGCTTTGTTAGCACAACTGGGTAACCGAGCCACAACGAGCAACCAAACTCGCAGGACACCGGGTCGAAGGTGTCACCGACCCCACAGGCAGCAGACGGAGGCAAAACAGAGAGTCACCCAGAGACAAAAGGTGAGAGCAACCCTCAAACTCGCTGGAAGCGAGGGGGGGGCTCTGGGGTCACATCCATCGGACCCGCGCGCCCCCAGGGGTTTCCCAGGGTCCCGAGCGTTTACTTTAAGAGGACTCGCGCTCAGGTAATCCCAGGCAGGGTACTGCTAACCGGCACCCAAGCTACCAAACAACTTTCTAAGAGCTGAACCCCCGGGACGTGTACACTCACGGGGACCGAGCAGGGGGTACCACCAGAAATACTCAGAACACAAGGGACACAAGGGGCAAGAACGAAGGCAGACCCCCCCACCAGGTATATAAACAAAAGAAAAAGAAAACCCCGCAAGAGGACAGCGTACCCAAGCGGAACAGAGCCGGCCGCTATGATTGGTAAAGACAAGCTGCACAGTACCCCGCGCCCCACCAGTGCAAACACTGCCCCTTACTCTAAGGCGAACAAGGGAGACAGAACACCCGAGCACACAAAGAGCGGCCGAAAACCAAGCGGTAAACGGCCAAGCAGGGGCAGGACCCAAGGAACTTGTGGAAGGTGGCCCCAAGCCCCAAGGGCAGTACTTACAGGGCACCTAGGGAAGGGAACCCTAGGCGCATGCAGCCCGAGTACTGAAGAATCACACCCGGCTCACGCACCACCTAGAAAACAGACACCACACTCTAGGTACAGTGCTGAAACAACCACTGGAGCCGGAGCACATAACCATTGCCTATAGCATCAGCCGAAGAACTGATGGGTGGATAGCCGGCGTGGGAGGTCTGGGGCTCCCCCTTCCCCCTCCCGGGGAGGGGGGAGCTGCGCAGACAGCGGCGCGGTGACGTATGACGTCATACTAGTTTCCGTGTTTTCTGTTGAAGAGTTCTATTCACTAGTTCGGCTTAGGTAGCAATTTTCACCAGAATAGGGGTTTGTTTTGGAATGCTTACCTTTCTGGGTGCTTGACCCGGTCGATGGCAGACATAGAATGCTTCCAACCACACGGGGGTTTCTATAGGCCATTGCTCCCCTTGCCTCTCTGAGGGGGCCAGGTTCTGGCTCGTGGTCCCCGGTAGGCCCTAGAACTCCATACACATGACTGATGCCAAAGTCTGACATTAGCATATCAGCCGGTAAAGCTCCGGGGAGCCGACGGGGCTCCCCCCAGAAAATATATTAATTCAGGAAAACTTGGCTTATTAGGCAAATCAGGCCTTGCATAGTAGGCCGATAAGTGCGTTCTGGCTACTAGGTACGACATATATATATATATATATATATATATATATATATATATATATATATATATATATATATATATATATATATTTATTTATTTATTTTTAAACAATGGAAGGGAGTACCACCTCTGGCAGGATGAAGGGGACCCTTAACCTCAGAGGAAACCACACACAATGCATTAGAGGGCATGTTTAGGTCCCCTCCAATACAGTTTGTATGTACTTTTCTCCTACCACCCCCTTCCTTTTGTCTTTTTTTTCTGCTTTATTATGTATTTTATGGTTACATGCATACATAATAGCCAGAACATAGTAACCATATATATTATATATATATATATATATATATATATATATATATATATATATATATATATATATATATATATATATATATATATATTTATATATATATATATATATATATATATATATATATATATATATAAATATATATATATATTTATATATATATAATTATGTCGTATCTAGTAGCCAGAACGCACTTCTCGGCCTACTATGCAAGGCCCGATTTGCCTAATAAGCCAAGTTTTCCTGAATTAATATATTTTCTCTAATTTTTTTCTCATGAAATGATAAAGCTACCTATTTCATTACGTATGATGTCAATTCTTTTTTATTGGAGTTAAAAATAACGTAGATATATGACCGAACCTAACCAACCCTACGACATATATATATATATATATATATATATATTATATATATACTGTATATATATATATATATATATATATATATATATATATATATTGTGACGGTAACGCGTTGGTGTTCGGCTGTTTAAGGCTAGGGGTATGGCCTCGTCACATAGTTATAAAAAAAAATAGAAAACTGGAACTTCGTCTGTGGTAAGGTAAGGAGAAGACACACAAAACACAAGTAAAACTTTAACAATGAAATTTTAATTACGTTAAATAAATCAAAACATGAAAATAATGCACAAACAAATATGTATAATAAAATCAATGAATCAAAATAATAAGAATACTTAAATGACAAAATGAAAAGTTACGTTAAGGCAAAATAACAAGAAGTGCAATACAACAGTAAGTGGGAGGTGCTGGAATATTGGCTTAAAGCCACCACCTCTCTCAGTACACTCTAGAGTCTAGCTGGGAGGTGTGCTGGCTACGAAAGCACGGAACATTCTGAAGACTGATGTTGGGGCGACCCCAGACATCGGGTAGTATTGGGGGGCGAGTGCAGGTGCAGCCAGACCGGCGACCAATCAGCGGAGCCGTAGCGATCAACGGGTAGTTTGGTGATTTGGGTCCGAACAGGTGGCGGGCTGCATACGTTTCTGCTCACCCTTGCAAGCCTTGCTGGTGCTGGTGTTGTTGTCGTTGGACATTTCTTCCATAGTCTTTTTATATAATTGTGAAGACGTAATTTTGGAGGGAAGAGCAGGCTCAATCTCTTTAAGGAGATTATCGTCACAACTCTCCCCCGAAGCCTGCGGTTCTGGAAGAAGTACGTCGTTATGTGGTGGAGTAATGGATGGAGTCGCTTCTACTTCATAAACTCTGGAGAGGGCATTGGCTATGGTGTTGTCAGAACCCTTGATATAGCGGATCTCCAGGTTGAAGTCTTGTAAATACAGAGCCCATCGTAGAAGACGCTGGTTGGTGAATTGGGCTTGATGTAGGAAGCGGAGAGGGTTGTGGTCTGAGAAGATGGTGGTAGACCTGGCGCCTTGTAGGTACGGAGCGAAGTGTTGGAGGTTCAGGACGATGGATAGTAGCTCCTTTTCAATAGTGCTGTAGTTCCTCTGGTGTGGTTTCAGTTTGTAGCTGTAGTAGCTGACAGGTAGAACCTCCTCGCCTCGTAGTTGCATCAGGACACCACCAACGCCGGTACCACTGGCGTCGACATGAAGGACGAAAGGCTTGGTGATATCTGGAGAGGCGAGAATGGGGTTAGAACAGAGGAGGAATTTGAGTTGTTCGAAAGCAACGGTTTGCTGCATGGTCCAATTATACCGTTGCTTGGGACTGGTTAATAGAATTAGAGGTGTGGCGACTGTACTGAAATTCCTCACAAACCTACGGTAGTAAGAGGCAAGACCAAGGAAGCGCAGGAGCTGCTTCCTGGTGGTAGGCTGTGGATACTGTAGGATGGCTTGAGTGTGTGAGTCTAACGGAGCTATGCTGCCACTCCCAATAACATGACCCAGATAACGCACTTTACCTTTCGCGAAAGTGGACTTGCCCAGGTTGATGGTGAGGCTGGCTGTCAGGAGCTTGGAGAACAGACGTCGCAGCTGGAGCAGATGTTCACTCCAGGAGTTGGAGGCTACGACGATATCGTCCAGGTAGGCGTATGTGTTATCCAAGCCCTGGATGACACGGTTGACAGCTCTTTGAAAGGTGGCCGGGGCATTACATAGTCCGAAAGGAAGGCGTTCATATCTGAAAAGTCCAAAAGGAGTGATGAAGGCAGATATCTCTTTAGCGCGCTCCGTTAGACACACTTGATAGTACCCCTTAAGCAAGTCCACTTGGGACAAGTACTGGGCACTACCAATGGCATCAAGGATGTCATCTATCCTTGGCAAGGGGTAAGCATCCTTGACAGTGACAGAGTTCAGTTTTCGATAGTCAGTGCACAACCGCACCTTACCTTGGGGTTTGGGCACCAAGATACAAGGTGAGGCCCAGGGGGACTCACAAGGTGTAGCCAGTCCATGATCCAAGAGGTATTGCACCTCAGCACGCATGACTTCCTTCTTGCTCGGGCTGATTCGGTAGAAGGGTTGACGAATCGGCCGGGTGTCGGGGAGCAGTTGGATGTCGTGCTGGGTAACATTACACTCTTGGGGATCATCTCTGAACAACTCTTGATGTTCTCTGAAGATCTTGACGAGAGGTGCACTATGATTATCCTGAAAGTATTTGGGAAGATCATTAAGGATTTCGGAATTAGAAAGCGCTGACTCCTTGTCAGTGCTTTCGGGAGGAGAAGCTGGGAAGGTCTCACTGTGGATGTAGGGTTCTGTGAATGTGGAATAATTAGTTAAGACAGTGGGAGGAGTACCATTATATTGCTTCAGGAGGTTGACGTGGCACAGCTGGGTCTTCCGCCGCCTATCTGGAGTCTCTATCACATAATTATTATTATTCCTGCACTCTTTGACGCAGTAGGGTCCTGAAAATCTGTTTTGTAAAGGTGAACCTGGGATAGGGAAATAAGCAAGGACGAAGTCTCCCGGCTTGAATTTTCTTACTTTGCTGGTCTGGTCGTAATGAGTCTTCATTCTCACCTGGGCTTTCAATAGATTATCATGGGCAAAGCGGTGGACTCTCTCTAGAATGTGCTGAAGGTTTTGAAGAAACTGGGGCACATTCTGATGCTCACTGAAGGTGGCATCTCTGAGAGAGTCTTTGAAAGCCTTAAGGGGAGTACGGCACTTACGGCCGTAGAGCATCTCATAAGGAGATACTCCTAGGGACTCATTGGGGAGACTTCTGAAAATACACATTATTAGGTCAATCTGCTTATCCCAATCCTTTGAGGTTTCACTACAAAACTTTTTCAAGAGTGCTTTGATGGTCTGATGACTACGTTCAAGAGAACCCTGTGAAGCAGGATGATAGGGGCTGGACAATACCTGTTTGATGTTGAACTCCTCCAGTGTTCTTTTGAAGAGATCACTGGTGAAGTTGGTGCCACAGTCACTTTGAATCTCCCTGGGAAATCCGTATTGAGTGAAGATCTTCAATAGATGTTTGATAACCGTAGCAGCCGTGATGTTCTTCACTGGAACTGCTATGGGAAATCTGGTGGTAGGACACAGGATGGTTAGGATGTAGGCGTTACCTGAACTGGTCCGAGGTAAAGGACCGACACAGTCTATTATGAGTCTGTGGAAAGGTTCCGCAGGCACCTGTATGGGAATCAGTGGTGCTCTGGGAATGGAGACGTTCGGTTTGCCTGCCATCTGACATGTATGACACTGTTTTACGTACTGTTTGACGTTATTTACCATACCTGGCCAGTAGTAGTCTTGACGAATCCCATGGTAAGTCTTGTTGAAGCCGTAGTGGGAGAATGCTCCATGGGCCAGGTGTAGAATAGTGGGCCGCAGGCTGGTGGGAATCACAAGTTGTTCGGTGTTGGCCCAATCGTCCTCCTCCTTCAGTTTACTGGGTCTATATCTGCGGTAGAGCAAGTCGTTCTCTAGGAAGAACCCAGGAATACTGTCGGGTTGAGTCTCAGCCTGGAAAAACAATGGTGTTAAAGTAAGATCTTCCCTCTGCAACTTACGGAACTCCAACTTGGTCAGATGCGGGGGTAGTTTCTGAGGGTCTTGAGGGACAGCGGTGGCAGTAGAGTCAGCTGGCTGTGGACGTGCGGCTTGTGCACGGGTGGTCACGAGAACCGGAGGAGAAACTTCATCACTCTCTTGAACCTCTGCTGGAACATACTCGAGAATAGGGTTACTTGGCACAGAGTTACACACCTGGGGTTTGTCCATGACGATCAGGTTGGTTGGTTGCAGGTCTTCTGCCAAGTCGTTGCCTAGGAGAAGTTGCACTCCAGGCATGGGAAAAGGCTTTTCCCTGACGGCGACTTGGACTTCCCCGTTCACGTAGGGACAATCCAGGTGGACTCTGGCGAGAGGGTATGGAGTAGTAGCAGTGAGGTCAGTGATGAAGACCGTTTCCCCGGTGTAGACTATGTTGGGCACAGCCGACTTCAAGATGATTGATTGTAGAGCCGCTGTGTCCCTCAAGATCTTCAATTTGAAACGTCCCTCCGGATTTGAACCGTTGGCAGAGACAGTTCCAGTATACAGGTGGTTACTGAAAAGAGAAAGATCATTAACATCAACACCAACATTCATCACAGGCTTACCGGACTTAGGAGGAGTTGGTTTGGGTCGTTGTTGGTCAGTGGATCCCTTGTATTGAGACTTACCACACTTGTCTATGGTATGTCCATAGAGTCTACAATACTTGCAGTACAGTTGTGAACCAGCTTGATCGGGGCTCACCTTCTCATAACTGTACCACGACTTCTTACTGGAGGATGGTTCAGGTGTCAGCCGGTGGATGAGGCTGTAAGTGTCAGCCGACTTAGCACACTTCAGGTAGTCGGTTTCTTCTTTATCTGCTAAGTAGAGGCGGACAGGAGGCGGCACACGTCTCAAGAATTCTTCAACAAGCATCAGGTTCACGAGTTCTGTAAAAGTAGAGACATGTGCTGCTTCCAGCCATTTCATGAAATACCTCCGTTTCGTGTTAGCAAACTCGAGGAAGGTAGTGGTACTTGCCTTCAGGTGGTCACGGAATTTCCTTCTATAACTTTCAGTAGAGAGGAGGTAGGCGTCCAACACTGCTTGTTTCAGAGTGTAGTAGTCATTCTCAGACGCCAAAGTACTGAGTGTGACTGCAGCTCTACCTGTAAGATGGACTCTGAGAAGTGTGGCCCATTGGTCGACAGGCCAACTGAGTTGATTAGCAAGGGTTTCAAAGGTGGTAAAGAACACATCAACTTCTGCTTCTACAAAGGATGGCATTAACTTACTTGCATGTGATATATTAAAACTGACGGGAAGATTGGCAGTAGCTTGCTGGCGTTGAGCGAGGTGTGAAGTTTCCAACGTGTATTCCCGTTGACGACACTCAAGAACCAGAGTCGCTTGCTGCTTGTCATGTTCGCGTTGTATTTCCAACTCGCGTTGTTTGGTTTCAAGCTGTACTCGTTCACGTTCACGGAGTAATGCGACCTCGCGTTCGTGTTCTTCTCTCCTCAAAGCAGCTTCACGTTCTCTGAGGGTGATTTCTCGTTCTTGTTCTTCCCTCCTCAAAGCAGCTTCGCGTTCTTGTTCGTCTCTCCTCAAAGCAGCTTCGCGTTCTTGTTCGTCTCTCCTCAAAGCAGCTTCGCGTTCTTGTTCTTCTCTTCGTAGGGCAGCTGCTCGTTCTTGTTGTTCGAGGGCTTCCCTTTGCTGCTCACGTTCAATCTTGGCCAGCTCTAGTTTAAGTTTCATCGTTGCCAAGTCAGTTTTATCTGCAATATAGTAAGTTTCATGAGTTTCAGAGTCTATCTTACCTTGCTCTAAATAGTAATCCAGCAACAGGTTGTGTAGGTCATTTTTGTTGGCTTGATAGGGAACTTCTAGTTGATACTCATGTGCAAGAGTTTGTAGTTCAGTCCTCTTGGCACGACTTAAAGTCCCTATTTCACCTGCTGGATTTGCACGGAAAGTTTGGAGACGAAACATGGTGAAATTAGCAAATAAAGGTACACGAATGTTCAATAATGAAATGTCAGAAACAGGACAACGTGGCAACTGGTACCTATCCTGTGTGATCTTTAACAATTAACGTTAAGTGAAAGATATTAAATGATTAAATTAAATCAAGGGCGCAGGAAATCTTGTACCCGGTACTCATGTAAGAGAATAAGGGCAAGAAAATCCTACTAACAAATGAAACAAAGTTTCGAAAACAAATGAAACAGTTAAATGCTTCAAAAGTAAAATTGGTAGTCCAAGAATGTAGGCATACCTTGCCAAGTCTCTATAGGACATAAAGCAAGTTTTTCCCACTGAATTTAATATGATACTTACAGAATTAGCGAACTTTTGTGCTCTGAAAAAATAAGCTAATTCCCTACCGTTGTATGTATCATCATCTCTGACTGACGTGTAGGGGTGCGAGGTGTCAACTGGTGACGAGAACTGCTGCTGAGGTCCCAATTCAGCAACTAAAGTTCGAGCTAGAGGAACTATGGCCCTCTTTGTCCTCCTACAGTCAGATTGCAGAAGATTGGGTACTCTTGACCCGGGGCAGACCACAGTACCAGGGTACCAATATGATGATCTGTCAGAATGAGAAATATTCAAGGGACATAGATGGTAAATACGAGTAATAACAAGGAGGGAGAGATGACCAATTAAGAGTATGACTGCGGCCTACAGTCACCACGTAATCCAAAGTTGTCTCACCTTCACTATATGTTACTCTCGTAATGCACAATACACCGCACCTTATAAAAAATGAAATTGAATGAAAAATAGTAAAGCTACGTTAACAAAGTTAAATACGCTTACCATAAATTACCACTTGGCACCAGTACCTGAGTGAAGCTCCTAGGACAGGCCCCCATATAACTTGTGACGGTAACGCGTTGGTGTTCGGCTGTTTAAGGCTAGGGGTATGGCCTCGTCACATAGTTATAAAAAAAAATAGAAAACTGGAACTTCGTCTGTGGTAAGGTAAGGAGAAGACACACAAAACACAAGTAAAACTTTAACAATGAAATTTTAATTACGTTAAATAAATCAAAACATGAAAATAATGCACAAACAAATATGTATAATAAAATCAATGAATCAAAATAATAAGAATACTTAAATGACAAAATGAAAAGTTACGTTAAGGCAAAATAACAAGAAGTGCAATACAACAGTAAGTGGGAGGTGCTGGAATATTGGCTTAAAGCCACCACCTCTCTCAGTACACTCTAGAGTCTAGCTGGGAGGTGTGCTGGCTACGAAAGCACGGAACATTCTGAAGACTGATGTTGGGGCGACCCCAGACATCGGGTAGTATTGGGGGGCGAGTGCAGGTGCAGCCAGACCGGCGACCAATCAGCGGAGCCGTAGCGATCAACGGGTAGTTTGGTGATTTGGGTCCGAACAGGTGGCGGGCTGCATACGTTTCTGCTCACCCTTGCAAGCCTTGCTGGTGCTGGTGTTGTTGTCGTTGGACATTTCTTCCATAGTCTTTTTATATAATTGTGAAGACGTAATTTTGGAGGGAAGAGCAGGCTCAATCTCTTTAAGGAGATTATCGTCACAATATATATATATATATATATATATATAATATATATATATATATATATTATCAAATATGACCAAAAAAGTAAGATTAATAATTCTAACACGAATTTTGTCAATATTTCTTATATTTCTTTTCACTGTTGATGGTAACTGAAAAATCAATTCTCCAAAATTCATTTTTATTTCTAGTCTGAGGTGACGCCTGAACGCGCTTCATAATAACTTATTACATTTTCAAAGACTTTGGTTTACACACACAACTGTAATCTGTAAACATGCTAATCAGTCATACTTATATTCGCATTTGGGTGAGGTGATATGGTACAACAGTTTTGGGTGAGGTGAATAAACTTATGACAAGACAAGACAGAACACGAAACTATGGGTATTAATTGGATATGAGAACATAAGAATAGAAGTAACTGCAGAGGGCCTATTGGCCCATACTATTGGGACCATTCTCAAGTAGTGTGTGGTCTGGTCAACATACTTCAGCCACGTTATTGTGACTCATCGCCTGCACATAGGAGTGAAAATAACTACAGAAAGCCTATTGGCCCATACTTTCTCTTGCTGCTTCTATCTTGGTTCGAGGTCTTGAAGTGCGTTGAATGCATTAATTGGCTGTTGATTGCTTGTGTTGACTTTTTGATGTATAGTGCCTCGCTGATGTGTAGTCTCCTGCTATCGCTGAATCTATCGATGATTTCTGCGTTGCTTGTTAAGATTTCTCTGGTGATGGTCTGGTTGTGGGAAGAGATTATATGTTCCTTGATGGAGCCCTGTTGTTTGTGCATTGTTAATCACCTAGAAAGAGATGTTGTTGTCTTGCCTATATACTGAGTTCTTTGGGGCTTACAGTCCCCAAGTGGGCATGTGAAGGCATAGATGACGTTGATTTCCTTTAAGGCATTCTGCTTGGTGTCTGGGGAGTTTTTCATGAATAGGTTGGCCGTTTTTTGTTTTTGTAGTAAATTGCCAATTGTATTTTCTGATTTTTGTCTGTAGTGATAACATTCCTATTAATAATATCTTTCAGGACCATTTCCTCAGTTTTATGAGCCGTCGAAAGTTCCTGTAAAACAGTCTAATAGAGGGTACAAGTGTTGTGCTAGTTGACTCTTCAGAGGTTGCATGGCGTTTCACCTTTCTTTTTATGACGTCTTCAACATAACCATTGGAGAAGCCATTGTTGGCTATGACTTGCCTTACCCTACAGAGTTCGTCATCGACTTGCTTCCATCCTGAGCTGTGGCTGAGAGCCCGGTCGACATAAGCGTTGACAACACTCTTCTTGTACCTGTTCAGGCAGTCAACATTGGCACTGAGGCACATTCCTATGTTTGTTTCTTTAGTGTAGACTGCAGTGTAGAAGCCTCCGTTCCTTTTCGTGACTTACATCTAGAAATGGCAGCTTTCCATCATTCCCATCATTCCCAGTAGATGGGAACCATCTCAGAGTATAGCTTTGGGGGAGCCACAATGAGCTTTTCCTAGTCCTTGTGCAGCAATGGAGGATTATAGCCTGCAACACCACCACGCGCAAGAAGAGAAAAAAATTCTTCTTAGATTGTTAAAATGTGTTCCCTGATCACGGGAAAAGTAATGAAAAATCCAGCGTTGAATGTAATGAAACGCCATTTTCTGGGTGAGTCCCGGAGGCTCCCCGGAGCTATCCAGGCTGAATGGATATGTATAACTTTCTGGCATCAGTCAATGCATGGAGTTCTTGCCTCTGGGGACCACGAGCCAGAACCTGGCCCCCTCTAGAGAGGCACGAGGAGCAATGGCCTATAGAGACCCCCCTTATGATTGGGAGCATTCTATGTCTGCCATCGACTGGGACAGGCACCCAGTAAGGTAGGCGCCCCAAAACAAACCCCTATTCTGGTAAACTATTGCGACCGAAGACCGAACAGGTGGACAGAACTCCCCAAACGAAAATTAGCCCTCATGATGTCATCTTGTCGCCGCGCCGCCATCTGCGCAACCCCCCCCCCTCCGCGAGAGGGGGAAGGGGGGGAGCCCCAGACCCCACCGTTGGCGACCCAACCATTAGTTCTTAGGCTGGAAGTGAAAAATGCGAAAAACACCGCCGACCGGAGGGTGGGAGGGATGCCGGGGAGCCTCCGGGACTCACCCAGAAAATGGCGTTTCATTACATTCAACGCTGGATTTCTGGGGGGAGCCCCGTCGGCTCCCCGGAGCTAACTACCCAAAGATAAGGAAAAAACAGGGACTTACCCGGGCGGCGGTCCGTCCTCACTCCTCAACGCGAAGGCGAGACAACTGGCTGCAACCGTCGACCCAAAGCAAAGCAGGCCCGACGAGGCCCAGGAACATTCACCAGGTAGTGAGCGGCCAGGAACCTGTTCGATCTCCAAAAACCCCAAGACCGAATGTCCACCCAAGATATGTTGCCAAAGAGCCGCCGCCAAAGCAGCAATTTTACGAACGTCGTGGGCTCGGGGAAAAACCGCAGGCTGGCTACGCTTAATAACCCTGCGGACAACCTGAGAGACCCGAGCGCATCCCCGGCAACAGAAGCCGTGGCGCGCAAATAACGGCGGAGAGCCGCAACCGGACACAACACATGATGCACCCCCGGCCTGACCAACCAAGCATCAACAATCCATGGCCCCCTCCGGAACGCATCCGACTCATTCTTCGCCAGAAAAGAGGGAGACGGCTGCAAACGAACAAAACGACCACCAGGACCGAAAGAGCAGAAACCCCGGCGCCGGAGGAGAGCATGAAGCTCACCAACCTGACCCCCCGAGGCTAATGCCAACAGGTAAAGAGCCTTGGAAAAACAATCCTGAACGGAAGGGGCCACCACAAACCGGGGCAGAGAGAGAAACGAGAGCACGCGGTCCAAAGACCAAGACGGCTCAGGCGGCGCATGAGGAGGCCGGAGGTGAAACAACGCCCGGGATAACTTGCGAAACGGGGCGGAAGTAACATCAACCCTGAAAGCAAGCTGAAGCAGCTCCGCCAATGCCGCACGATACGAAGCGACAGTATTCGGCATAAGATGACGGTCCTGAAACAGTTAAGAGAGAAAGGACAGAACAACCCTATCAGGGACCGAAGAACACTGATGCAGGGATAGGAAAAACCGGAAGGACTGCCAGGAAACCTCATACTGCCGCTGAAACGAAGCACGCAGGTGGGAGACCAACAACGAAGCCACCTGCGCACCATACAACGAATGATAAACCCGAGTCAAAAACACCAGACGCGAAGACTCGAGGAGA
Source organism: Procambarus clarkii (assembly GCF_040958095.1). NCBI lineage: Eukaryota > Metazoa > Arthropoda > Malacostraca > Decapoda > Cambaridae > Procambarus > Procambarus clarkii. Next base: position 40,037,177 of record NC_091157.1, read on the forward strand.
AGATGGAACCAGCCTCATACAGGGCCGGACCGATCTGCTGAAAGAGGCGGAGCCGCGAGAAGACCATCGGGTACGGACACCGAGCAAGCAGCGCCTGAAACCAAGGCTGGGCCGGCCACCAAGGGGCCAGAAGGACCACACGACCCTGGTAAGTCTCCAAGCGAGTCAGGACCTGGAGCAACAGTGGAACCGGGGGAAAGAGGTACAGGTAATCCCACTTCACCCAGTCCAGATGGAAGGCGTCGAACCCGACGGCTTCGCAGTCAGGAAAGGGCGCCACATAAACTGGAAGACGCCTTGACCACGCCAACAGGAAGAGATCCACGTCCGGAGTCCCGAACATCCGGCACAGCCAACGGAAGGAGTCGGCATCGATCGTCCACTCCGAGGACAGGGGATAAAACTGAGACAGGCCATCCGCCTGGACGTTGGACATTCCCCGGACATGAACCGCCAGGAGAGCCAAACCCCGAGAACTCAGCAGACGAGTCACCCGAAGCGACCAGCCCCAAAGAGCCAAGGATCGCATCGAACCCCCTCGGTTCAAACAATGAACCACCGGGGTGCAGTCCGAATGGAGCCGGATCGTCGATCCGCGAGCGACTCGAATCCTCCGGAGCGACATCCACACTGCCGCGAACTCCCGCACTGTGCTGTGAGCCCGACAAAAAGACGAAACCCACCGTCCCTGGCCGGCCTGGTGAGCACTGGTCACAAAACCCCAGCCAAGAGACAACGCGTCCGTGTACACATCGAGCGAGGGCACGGGAAGGCGCCAAGGCACCGAACCCCGAAAAACCCGAAGAGGAAGCCGGCGACGCAGCAACCGACGCAAAGCCCCCGGAGGTCGAACCCAACGATCGCGAGAGAGGCGGAAGGGCCGGCCCCGAAGGAACCAGAACAGCCGACGAAGCCACACCCGACCCGGAGGGTAGACCATCATGGCAAAGTTCAGGCTCCCGCACAAACTCTCGAGCAACTGCCTTGTGACCCGGGAACCCCTCAGAAACGGGCGAAGGCGGGACCGCAGGCGCAAGAGAGCCGCCGGAGGAAGAGATAAGGAAGCAGTCCGAGCATCCCAAACCAGACCCAGCCAAGACCGAACCTGAGAGGGAACCAGATGGGACTTACTCCAGTTCACCAAGAACCCGAACCTGGCGAGCTGGGAAAGAACCAAATCCCTGGCGAGCAGACACGCGGACCGGCTGGGAGCCCAAACCAGCCAGTCGGTGAGATAGGCCAGCACCCGAACACCTAGCAGACGCAGGTGGGCCACCACGACCCGAGTGAGGCGTGTGAAAACGCGTGGCACCAGATTCAACCCAAAGGGAAGACAACGAAAGCGGTAACCTTAACGCCCCACAACAAAACCGAGCCAGTCCCTGAACTCCAGATGAACCGGGACGTGCCAATACGCGTCCTTGAGATCCAAGGACACCATCCAAGCGCCCCTCTCAAAGAGAAGACGGACCTGGGACAGCGTAGTCATCCGAAAGGAGGGGCACAACACCCACGGGTTCAGACGGGACAAGTCCAGAATGAACCGGAGGTTCGCGCAGTCCCGTTTTGGAACCGGAAACAGGCGGGAAACCCACCTGAGGGACGACGTCATTTCGACTACGCCCAAGCGAACCCACTCCGAGATGACCTGACAGAGCGCAGGAGAAGAGGCCTGCCCCGCAAGCCCCAAACCCCCCGAGGGAGGAAGAGCCACCCAACGCCACCACAGGCCATGTGAAACGACCCGAAAAGCCCATGAATTGTGGGACCAGGCGTGGGCAAACCGGGCGAGCCGCCCCCCCCCCCCATTGCCCCGTCAATGGGGCGAACCGCGAAAGGGCCGACGCACCTTGGGAGAACCAAGGCGGCGAACAAGACGGAGCCCACTCCGTCCAGCAACAGCCAGAACCGAAAGCGCCGCCAGCCCTGAATCTGGCACCAAAGGCCTACCCCGACGAAAAGACCTCCGAGCCCTGGCACGACCCTTCCGGGAAGGCTCCCCACGAGCCCCCCGGAGCAACAACAACTCCGACATAGGCCGACAACTAACCGAGGCTGCCTGCAGATACTGCCCCACCGCAGCCTCCGCAAACAGCAACGGACAAAAGGGCGAGGATAAACGAAGAGCCAGGGCCCAGGCGGACTCCAAGGAGGAAGCTAGCACCGCCTGACGACACGCGAGGCGAGAAGCATAGAACCGCGAAACCGCATCACGCAGGATGGGCGCGAAGAGCTTCAACAAAGCAGACGACGCCCGCACAGCCGAGGGCAGCGCACCAGACCCAGCAGCGGCCCCAAGTGCTCCCACATTCAACTCGAGCCAATCCGAGGATAGCTCCAGGAGGGAAAAGAAACGCAGAGCCGAAGCAAGCAGGCCACGAGTCCACAAATCCTCTGCAATCAAGGTAGCTGAGAGGGAAGGAACCTGCACGTGAAGCTGCATGACACCAACATCCCGTGGAAGGGCAGGGGCGAACAAACAAGCATTCAGATGCTCAAAAGCGCCCCCCAGGAAAACCTGCAACGCCAAGGAAACTTCTCGCCACTCAAGCGCACGGGACCGACCCAGAGGGCCCGGGGCTGAGCCGTCCTCCTGAGCCCCCACCCCCAAAGAAAAGGTGGGAGCAGCCGATAAAGCAGGAACAAAGGGGGCCCACTGGCCAGACCCAGAAGCTTCGGCAGAAGGACCAGGCTCCAATGCCTTCGCCACTGCCCCAGAAGGGGACACCCCCGAAACCGCCCGAGTCTCACAACCGACTAAACCCTGCCCCGGCTCCAAAACCCTCAGACGTTTAGGAGCCGAAAGCAAGGAAGGGGGGGGGGGGACCAAACGAGCAACAGAAGGGGAAGGACTTGGAAGGGCGGACGGAACCAGAGCCGAAGCGACCCCCACCCCCAAGTCCGGGTCCCTATAACCAAAACGGGGCAGTCTCGGAGCATCCGGGGCAGCGACCAACCTAGCGCGTTGCAGCAACCTAAATCGAGCATGCAACGCCTCAGCTGCCCTCACCTGCATATCAGGCGCAGTAGCCTGGGTGAACTGGAGTACGTACAGACAACACACGTCGCACGACTCTGGGTCAAAACAATCACCGACCCAACAGGCAGCATGGCGGAGGCAAAACCGGTGAGTGTCCCCCTGAGACAAGGGGACAGAGCAACCGTCAAACTCGAAGGACGCGAGGAGGGACTCTGGGGTCACATCCATCGGACCACGTAGCCCCCGTGGGGTTTTCCAGGGCCCTTAGCCTTGATAACACGCTAAGGGAAGCCCAGGCAGGGTACTGCGAACCGGCACCCAAAACTACCAACAAACTGCTATAGCTGAACCCCCGGGACGTGTACACTCACGGGGGCCAAGCGGGGAGGACCACCAAGTAGACAATCTGGAGACAAACCCCAAGAACAGCGATGGGGGAGCTAACAGGCAGACCCCCCCCACCAGGCAAAAACAAAAACAAAAGAAAAACCCCGCAAGAGGACAACGTACCCAGGCGGAACAGAGCCGGCCACTGTTATTGGTGAAAACTAGCTGTGCAGTACCACGCGCCCCTGCCAGTGACGAAAACTACCCCCTACTCAGAGACAAACAAGGGCAAGAAAAAACCCCAGTTGATCCCAAGGGCGGCCAAGTACCGAGCAGTGCACGGCTCAGCGGAGGTAGACCCCAAGGCAACCCAGGGAAGGTAGCCCTAAGCCCCAAGGGCAGTACTTACAGGGCACCTAGGGAAGATAACCCTAGGCGCATGCAGCCTGAGCACCGTGGAATAATACTCCTGGCCCACACACTACCGGAAGGGACAGCTCAGACCACCAGGAACAGAACTGCAACTGCAAACAGGAGCCAGAGGCACGACCGCACCAGATCCCATCAGCCTGAGAACTAATGGTTGGGTCGCCGACGGTGGAATCTGGGGCTCCCCCCTTCCCCCTCCCGGGGAGGGGGGGGGGGGGGTGGGTTGCGCAGACGGCGGGGCGGCAACATGATGACGTCATGAGGGCTAATTTTCGTTTGAGGAGTTCTGTCCACCTGTTCGGTCTTCGGTCGCAATAGTTTACCAGAATAGGGGTTTGTTTCGGGGTGCCTACTTTTCTGGGTGCCTGTCCCGGTCGATGGCAGACATAGAATGCTCCCAATCATAAGGGGGTCTCTATAGGCCATTGCTCCTCGTGCCTCTCTAGAGGGGGCCAGGTTCTGGCTTGTGGTCCCCGGTAGGCAAGAACTCCATGCATTGACTGATGCCAGAAAGTTATACATATCCATTCAGCCTGGATAGCTCCGGGGAGCCGACGGGGCTCCCCCCAGAAAAAAATCATAGGCGACATATTTTGGTTGCAATGGGGGAAGGAAGCTTGGCAAAATGAGGCATTGACAGAGTACGCATCCCACAGTGGTCTGCTCCACACCCACTGTCAGCCGGGAGTTGCCATTAAGATATTACCTAATTATTTCAATGCGATTAATTTTTCCTCAGTTTTTCTAGTACAGTGGTACCTCGGAATGTGAGTGTCCCTGTATGCGAGTTTTTCGGAAGACGAGCAGGATTTACTCCAAAAATATGTCTCGGAAGGCGAGGGTTACCTCGGGACGCGAGTTTGTTGATACGTGTACAGGCCGACTGGCGCGTAGTGGCATGGCGATCGCGCCTCAGTTTACCAGTGTCTCGTGTCCAGTGACTATCCCACCTGAATTCTTCACAAGGATTTACAGTTTTTTATCGTTTTTTTGGCCATTTGAGCATAAAAGTTGTCATTATATATCTTGCCATGGGTCTCAAGAAAGCCATTGGTAAGGTTCAACCTAAGAAAATAGCTGTGAGTAGAGGCAGTAGAGGATGTCCCTTCTTGATTAAGAAAATGTGTGAAGTATGGGAAGAACTGCAAAGTTTTGTTGAAAAAACTCACCCAGATAAAGCTGTAGCAGGCCGTTGCATTGACCATTTAAATGATAATGTGATGTCTTACTACAGACAAGTGTTAAAATGTAGGGAAAAACAAGTGTCATTAGACAAATTCTTAGTAAAACAAGCAAGTCCTAGTGGTATGCAGGCAAAATGTGCCAGAGTGTGCACACCAGTGAAGTCCTCACTGCCTGATGTGATAATGGAAGGGGACTCCCCTTCCAAACAGTAACTCCTCTCTTCCTCCCACCTCCTCACCATCTTCCATACGCCTACAGCATTCAACAGCAAGGTAAGTAATAACTTGAACATAGTTTTGTAGGTTTATTTAGATGAATTAGGTATAAAAATTAAGTTTGATGTGGGGTTTTTGGAGTAGTCAGGAACGGATTAATTCATTTCCCTTTATTTCTTATGGGGAAATTAGCTTCGGAATGCGAGTTTTCGGAATACGAGGCGTCTCCAGGAACCAATTAAACTCTTAAACTGAGGTATGCCTGTAATATTATTCAATAGTGTGTAGTGTGATATATTTATTTAATAAAATGTGTGAACTATTGTTATACTCAAAAGAATGATGCCATATTAGTGATTCAATTATTATGTTCATAAAACAATAAACAAATATTTTTGCTGTTATTACACTATACACACACACGTTTTATATGAGTATCTGCACGTTTTGTTCATCATAACGAACCACTAAGCTGATAGGGCAAGTCCAAACAACAAAAGTGGCCGGCACACACCAGCTAGCAGAGGCCACCTCCCTCCCTCCCTTCAACACCTCACTCGGCAACATTCCTCCTCCCACCATACTGTTGTTGTTGTTATTACACTATATACACACATGTTATATATAAGTATCTACATTTGTGTTCACCATAATGAACCACTAAGCTGGTATGGCGAGTCCAGACAATAACAGTGGCCGCCACACACAGTCAGCTGATGCCACCTCCCTCACTCGCTCAACACCTGACTCACTAAAATTCCTCTTCCCACCATACTGTTTGTGCAGTTATTACACTATATACACACATTAAATATAAATATCTACATGTTATGTTCACCATACCTGTACAACTAGGCTGATGTGGTGTCCAAACAGCATAGTGGCCACTCTACACAGCATGACTAGTCACACACCAGCTAGCAGATAATGCCACCTCCCTTACCAAAATGGCTCCTCCCAACATACTCCTTTTGCTGTTATTACACTATATACACACATTATATATAAGTATCTACATTTGTGTTCACCATAATGAACCACTAAGCTGGTACGGTGAGTCCAGACAATAACAGGACGCCAGAAAGAGTCAGCAGATGATGCTACCTCCCTCCCTCACCAAGATTACTCCTCCCACCATACTACACACACATCATTAATTATTCCCACCAATCCTGATATTATCGGAATCCTGGTCATTTTCATCACAGTCGGGGGGGGGGGGGGTCTTCTGTAATACTATCATCATTAAATAATACCGGTTACATATATATATATTTTAATATTTTTAGGCGATGCTGTGGTCATAAGCTGAACAGCAGTGTTGTTAGCTCATGCTGCGTGCACCAGCCTTGGTTGCTCACTCAGAGCCGAGGCTCTCACACCCGGGAATGTTACCCATGACTTTTTTTTTTTTAAATGGCGTCTATTTACTAGTGCCCTAAGGAAGCTGATGTGAACCCTGTGTAGCTGCAGGACTTTTAAATCTTGCGTCGTACGTTAAATCATATACTGTATATACGACGTGCACCGCTCAGCGACATTTTCTCAAACCATATTTATGTATTGCGAATATCATATCCCACCCATTCATGTATTGTACTTCTGATTCTAACCCTTAAAGGGTCCAAGAGGTTGACATCTCCCATAACTTCTACCTTCAAAAGCAGTTTTACTTTTCTATTTTTCATTACCGCATAAGCCTTTCACAATAGTATTCAACATTCACTCTAAAATTATCAACATTTAAACAAATATATATACATTGTTTATTATTCATACGCTGTTCATATAAATTAATGTCAGATAAGAGATGCACTGTGCACTTCTATTACCAGTTCTGTGAATTCATCTATTGATAATGTTTGATATAACATATCTACAATATGATTACAACTAATAACCAAAGCGAACAATTTCAGAACAACCTTAAAAAGGCCCAAGAATCCCTCCTCTTGAACTGTGGTGTTGAGACAATCGAAGAATCCTTCATAGCGAGTGAGTATTGGTTTCACCTCGTACCCAACATCTAGACTATCAATAATTGTGCGAGTACCTTGCATATGCAGCCTGTGGAGAGAATTTATCATTCAGATATTTACATTTAATTATAGTATTATAAATGTAAATTTTTTTTACTGTGTAGCAGAGACTGGTGGATGGGTATATGGGATATTAGACACACTATTGCTCACATTAGACATTACAAATAGAGGTTAGAGGTATTAAATATGCCAAAACCTAGAAAATACAAGAAAAAGAGGCAATAAGATCAATACGTACAAAATAGAAATGGGAATTGATAAAACTGATATGGAAGAATTCTTGGAACATATCATGCTATTGATATCTGAGTGGAGTGCTCAGTTTCCAGTTGCTCAGTGGAGTTACTACTAGTTGCCATCAATTATGGGGTTCTACGGCCAATAGAACTGGTCTGATGGACCCAACAGTGGGTCCATCAGACCAGCTTAGTGGTACGTTTTGGAACACAAAAAAAACAGCGTTAAATGTAATGAAACACAATTTTCTGGGTGAGACCCGGAAGCTTCCCGGAGCTTACTAGGCTGATATGCTAATGTCAGACTTTGGCTTCAAATATGTGTATGGAGTTCTGTGGGCCTACCGGAGACCACGAGCCAGAACCTGGCCCCCTCAGAGAGGCATGGGGAACAATGGCTTATAGAAACCCCCATGTGGTTGGAAACATTCTATGTCTGCCAGTGACCAGGTCAGGCACCCAGAAAGATAAACATCCCAAAATAAACCCCTATTCTGGTGAAATTATTGCTACCAAAAGCTGAACAAGTGGATAGAACTCCCTTAAAAGAAACGAGCAAACGATCATGGCGCCACACGTCAACGCGCAGCTGTCTGCGCAGCTCCCCTCCTCCCTGGGAGGGGGAAGGGGGAGGGGAAGCCCCAGACTCCTTATGCCTGCTATCCACCCATCAGTTCTGAAGCTGGATGTCAAAACACACACACACACACACACAAAATAAATAAAAAATGCCGACCAGGAGGGAGGGAGGGAGGGAGGGATGCCGGGGAGCCTCCGGGTCTCACTCAGAAAATAGTTTCATTACATTCAACACTGGTTTTCTAGTGGGGGCAGCCCCGTCAGCACCCCAGAGTTAACTACCCACAGAGGAAAAACTTAGGGACTTACCCGGGAGGCGGTAGTTGCTCACTCTACAACGCGAAGTCGAGACAACTGGCTGCAACCGCCGACCCAAAACGACACAGGCCCGACGAGGCCCCCGGGACGTGCACGAGGTAATGAGCAGCCAGGACCCTGTTAAACCGCCTAAAGCCCCATGCTCGAATGACAGCCAGGACATTGTGCCAAAGACGACAGCAAGAGCAGCGAACTTACGAACGTCATGGGCATGGAATAGACTGCAGCCTGGCTAGCGTGAAGAACTCTGTGGATGACCTGGGAGACCCGCACCCGCAAACAGGGAAGAAGGGAAACCAGATCAATCCAAAGCGCATCCCAGGACACAGAAGCCGTGGCACGCATAAACAGCGAGGAGCCCCCACCGGACACAAAACATGATGTAACCTCGGCCCAACCAACCAAGCATCAACAACCCAGGGACCTCCTTCGGAAAGCAGCAGTCTCATTCTATGCCAGAAAGAAGGAAACGGCTGCAGATGAACAAAACCAACACGAAAACTGAAAGAGCAGAAACCCCTGCGTTGGAGGCGAGCATGAGCTCCCCAACCCGACCCCCAAAGGCCAACGCCAACAGAAAAGGAGCCTTGGAGAACAAACCTGAACCGAAGGGGCCACAACAAACCGAGGAGAAGAAAGAAAAGAGCACTCTGTCCAAGGACCAGGACGGCTCAGGCGGCACAAGAGCAGGCAACAAGTGAAACAATGCACGAGACAGCTTGTGAAACGGAGCAGAAGTAACATCAATACCAAAAGCAAGCTGAAGCAGCTCCACCAGCGCCGCACGATACAAGGAAACTGTATGGGGCAAGATGACGGCTCCAAACCTCCACAAGATAAGGACAAGACCACGCCAACAAATGCAGCTACCGAAGAAGGGGCAGAAGGAGAAGGAAGAACCGCCAAAAACCCCACACTGCCGCCAAGAAGAAGCATGCAGATGGGACACCATCGAAGCCACCCGACCACCAACAGAAGGTGAAAGACTCGAGGCAGAGCCGAAACGGCCCCGCCATGTGTCAATCGAGCCTAGGAAGAGGCGAAGCCACGGGAAGATCTTGGGTACGACCACGGAGCCAGCAGAGCCTGAAACCCAAGCTGGCAAAAGAGAAGGAACGTCCGCCGTACAAAAAAACATCACAACGCCCGCGATCTCGCCAGGAGATCGGAGACTACAGTCCCGACGCACGATTCTAGAGAAGGAAAACCGTGAGACCGAGAAAACGCCAACAGGCCAGGTAAGCCAGGAAACCAGGAACCCAACCTGGCAATAGGAGAGCCAAAAGGCACAAAGAAAAACATACCACCACGTGTAGGATAAAATGAGAAAATGGAAAAGACAAGAAAAGACCAGAAGAAAAGCCCCAGCATCAACGGCCAGGGACAAGAGCCTAGAAGGAAGATGAGGAACGAAGAAGGCAAGTAGCAAAACGGGAATGAAAGGGACACGACCAACAACACACAGAGCCGCTTGTCATGTCCCAACAAGCCTCGCCAACACAGTTGTGTGACACGCCCCAATACAAGACGAAAAGGAAAAAAGAAGCAAAGGTACGCCACCAGACCACTACCCGAACCAAGGAGTCGAGCTACGAGGCGATGATCACCACATTTCAAATTCCCAAAGGAAGGGATAGGGTAGAGAAAGACCGACTATGGGACCCCCAGGGGTACACGCACCAGGGGACACCGGTGGAATAAGAGCCCAAACGAGCCAAAGAGACATGGGAAAGAAGTATTGCGGTGTCAGAGTAGTACACAAGCAGGACGCATGAGGAAGCGATGTGGTGGAGGATGGCACCACTCACAGCGTCATGCACAGAATTTGAGCCCAGCAGGCCCAGGAACCTGCACATGAGCGAATGACAGGTGAGAAGCGGGACCAAAAAGCCAGAGCTCAACTCCCGCAGACACAACGAGGTAAGTACTGTACAGAGAATCCAATGTACTGTATATGGAAGGGCTAAGCCAGGCACTGCAAGACGTGAAAGGAAAGGATGACCCAGATAAGACTACGAAAAACAGGGCCATGACCTCCCCCCTTGCAACCATTACCCCGAACAAGTAAGGCCCCCAGGAAGCAGGGAAGAACCAAACAAAAACCCACAACCAATCCCTAACACACATCCACAGCATGAAAACTGCAGCAAAACGTCATCTCAAAACATCCAGACAGGAACACTTACCCCATAACATATACCCCCACCATTGGACCTCGTAACTTGGTGGAGGTTGGGCCCCTATCTGGACTCAAGCATGGGCTGGACATGCATAAGAGTGGGACTGGATGGGTATAACTAGGAGCTGCCTCATATGGCTCAATAGGCCTGCTGCAGTCACCTGTGTTCTGGAGGTCTTATATACATATCCCAAAACCACAAACCAGCGCCTGGACGAGAGAGAGATGCCAGACCGCATAAACTAGCCTGCAGAACGTAGGCACGAACGTGTCATGACACAACATAGCCGACACAACGTAAAATCTCGGTGCTCCCGAGATTCCAGGAGCACTGCCAGTGGAAGAAGGCAGAGCTGCACATGGAGAAGAAAGAGTAGGGTAGAGCAGCCCCACACCCATACGCATTGAAAACCCAGTGTCCTCCCCATAGTAGCAATCCAGAATGCCCCCAGGCGCTACGGGGCACGGACTGGAGAATTGAGAAGAGCGAAAGGCGAAGCACCCAAGAGAAAAGGGATGCAAAACCCCAGCACACGTGCACACCACCCATATCAAAACAAACAACCATGGCGTATGCGCAGCAGGGATACCAGATGTGGGTCGCCAGAAGTCACAAGCTGAAGAAGAAACCACGAATGTGATGAGAAAAATAGACAAAATAGTGTTGTTAACAACCGAATCCCATATGAGAGTACACAGGGCAGCCACCAACCGTAGTCGAAAAGAGCAGGAAGGAGTAAAAAGAAACACGGCCCAGCTCCCCGTTTGGGCTACAAGGAGCCCAATCTGGCAACCCTGTGCAGCGCAAGACAGTGCACGGAGAGAAGAGAGAAGCACAAAAGAACGAAACAGGACCGAAAACGAGAAGCTTTGAGAAGGACCAACAAGCCCCAGAAAGGACCGGAAGACGACAGATACAGTATTCCAAGAAAATGGGAAGAATCAAAACCTTCCCAATCCGTCTAGAACATAAAGAAGCAAGCGTGAAGCATGAAGGAACAGAAGGCAAAGTCGCACCCGAGACCAAAAGTCATGCAGATCCCCCGAAAAGAGGGGAACATGACTGTGAAGGCCCGTCCCAAGAAGAAGGGTGGAGAAACGAACCCATTGACAGGGCGGACCCAACGGATCCAAGGAACAAGGAACCGATCCTGAGGAGGGGCCGACTCCCAAAAACATGTACGGAGAGGGGGAAAAAAATCCCCACTCCTCATAACCGCAAGCCCCGCCCAGAGGGTAGAAAAACCCAGGCAGGGTCCAAAACCTCTGCCCCCTCACAAGCCCTAGGAACCCACCAGGCAGGTCCCGGGGCCGACCCATTTCCCCAAAGCCCCAGCCTCACAAGAAAAAGCCCGGGCAATCGGACCAGCACTAAAGAAGGGAGCCCACTGGCAGACTCATACAACACGGCTGGAGGAACAGGCTCGAATGCCTCCGTCACTACCCCGGAAAGGGGAAAATCCCCGAGACTGCCAAAGTCTCAAGACCAGCAAAGCCCCACCCCGACCCAGAACCCACAAACGGTAAGGATCCAGATGCAGGGAGGAAGGTGGGGGGGCCATAACACGGGAAAGACAAGGAGGCGCGGAAGGAACAAAACCGAAGCGTCCAACACCCCCAAGCCCCGTCACACCAACCAAAAAGGGGGCAGCCCTGGGGCTCCCAGGGAGCAAACGACCTAGCGCGTTGCACCACCGAAACTCTACCTGCAACACCCATGCTGCCTGCACCCGCATAGTCAGCATAAGACTGGGTATTCGAGCCACAACAAGCAACAAAACTCGCAGGACTCCGGGCCGAAGGTGCTACTGACCCAACAGGCAGCAGACGGAGGCAAAACAGTGAGAGCCACCCTGAGACAAGGGGACAGAGCAACCCTCTAACCCACACAAAGCGAGGGAGGACTCCAGGGTCACATCCACCGGACCCACGCACCCCCCTCAGGGTTTCCCATCGTCCTGAGCGTTTACCTACCGGAACTCACGCCCAGGTAATCCCAGGCAGGGGGTACTGCTAACCGGGGCCCACAAATATCAAACAACTTTCTAAGAACTGAACCCCCAGGACGTATACACTCACGGGGACCTAGCAGGGAGAACCACTGGAAGGAGGAAGAGTACTCAGTACACAGGGGGGCAAGAACCAAGGCAGACCCCCCCAACCAGGCAGACAAACAAAAAGAAAAAGAAAACCCCGCAAGAGGACAGCGTATCCAGGCGTAATGGAGCTGGCCGCTATGATTGGTGAAAACAAGCTGCGCAGTACCCTGCGCCCCTACCAGTGCAAACTGCCCCCTACCCCAAGGCGAACAAAAGAGACAGAACACCCTAGCACACAAGGGGCTGCCGAAAACCAAGCAGTAAACGACCTAGCAGGGGCAGAACCCGAGGAACTTGTGGAAGGTAACCCCAAGCCCCAAGGGCAGTACTTACAGAGCACCTAGGGAAGGAAACCCTAGGTGCATGCAGCCCAAGTACTGGAGAATCACTCCCGGCTCACGCACCACCTAGAAGACAGTCACCACATTCTAGGTACAGTGTTGAAACAACAACCGGAGCCAGAACACACGACCTCAGCCTTATAACTGATCGTTTGCTTGTTTCTTTTAGGGGAGTTCTATCCACTTGTTCAGCTTTTGGTAGCAATAATTTCACCAGAATAGGGGTTTGTTTTGGGATGCTTACCTTTCTGGTTCATTCTCAAGCGAAAATAAATTACAGAGCTCGTTAAATTTATACCAGTACGGGGTCAGGTGATAAAACAAGTAGAATAAAGGAAAAAGCAAGGGGATAAAATAGGGGATAAAAAGGGAATAAATAGGGGATAAATGGGGGATAAATAGGGGACGAAGCACATACAAAGATCAATCAGGTGTAATAGGCCTGTTATGTTGAGCAGTTTCTTCTGTGTTGGCATCGTTATATTCCGGTCTTGTCCTTGCTCTCATGGTGGGTAGAGTAAATAGTTCCGTGATTTGGATGTTCATGGTAGGTTGTTCTATTCTTGTGTGAATTGCTTCAAGAAAGGGAAAAACAAGGTAAGGGAGGACGTTGCTGCCTCTTCCAGTGAGATCAGGGAAGTGTTGTGAATGTTTGATAGCTACGTTCTTTGCAAAAGTAGAGAAAAGACGAGCAAGTGATAGTGAACCACAACCCGGTCCCAGTGGGATGAAATTCCCAAGAAGAGAGAGCCTGCCTGACTCAGAGGTGGATTCTCCTTCCACACCATAACCCCTCTCCTCCTTCCCACCTTCCCAACGGCTCCCTCAAGCCAACAAAGACATTTAAGGTAAAGTACATGTACAATTGAAAACAGTAAAACAAAACATTTATAATTACATGTGCAGTATTATATTTACAATATAAAATGTCATACAGGTACAGTATTGATGTTTTTGGGGGGTGGAACGTAATAATTTTATTTTCATTATTTTAAATGGGAAAATTAATTTCTAAAGATGAGTTTTCCACATAACGAGCTCGGTGCCAGAATGGATTAAACTCGTTAATCGAGGCTCCACTGCACGGGATAGTGTTGTGCCAGACACTGCCCTCATCTTCCTACTAAGGCTTTAACCCTTAAAGTGCGCATCACTTCATATGAAGTGTAAATCGTTTTACCAGTCAACTGCGCTTCACTTCATATGAAGTGTATGGGTACCGCGCACGATTTGAATGGCCCGCGGTGTAGCTGGGGGTCCCATACGCTGCCCAGGGGCTCTAGTAAACAGCGGCCATTTTGAAAAAAAATCCAGCTCACGATTCGATGGCATGGGAGGCCTCAGTTTAGCGAGAGTCACCATGGCGAGCGCACAGTCAAACGCCTCACGGGCACGCACCACTCAGTCCCTCACCCCAGAGCAAATAGCCCACGAATTATTCTCTGAAGGTGAAGAAAGTGTGTTTGACGATTCAGACAACGATGAGGATTATACACAGTTGTCGGGTGATAGCAGCAGCAGCAGTGAAAGTGAGAATGACCGCCATGCCATGGCGAGGCCTATACGCTCTCCCATGCCTCCTCGCCCATTTTCTACCCCAATTCTACCACGACCTCACAGTTCCTGTGGATATTTTCTGTTTGAGGGTGACGAGTCAGAGGGAGGTGACTCCTTTTCTGGGTTTAGTGACTCAGATCAAAGTTTTATTGAGCCTGTGGCTGGTACCAGTGGTGTAACTGGGCGAGAAATTGTCGCGTCAGCAGCATCTCGCCCGGCCAAGCGCCACCGCATGGCACCACATGAGGGACCAAGACCCTCGTGTTCACGTGCACCCACCTCACGTGCACGTAGCCGCCGTGCTTCTCGCAGACGGTATTCAGCTCCTGGTCGCCGGTATGCATCGCTTCCTCGCCGTCTTTCCTCTGCATCTCACAGGACGCCTGGTGTACTTGAGTGGAGTGATGGTGACGATTTTATTCCTAATATTCCTCACTTTGACGATAAAGATGTAGGGATTACAAACCTTTTCCCTAATCAAGGTGAGGACATGGCTGAGATGGAATATTTTACAGCATTCTATGATGAACCACTCATGGAATACATTGTACACCAAACGAACCTGCATGCTGCTTACCTGATTGAGAGGGAAATCACAGAATTTTCACGACTGCAGCGTTGGAAAAATACCACAGTGGCGGAAATGTATGTGTTTTTGGCACTCTGTTTGTTGATGAAGCACTGTCACAAACATGCAATAAATGACTATTGGAGCAAGGACAAGACAATACCAACACCTTTATTCGGGAAATATATGTCACGAGACAGGTTTCAGATACGCCTCAGGTGTCTACATTTTGGAAGTGTTCAGGACCGAACACCTGATGATAGACTGTGGCGAGTGAGGCACTACATGAACGATGTTATTGGAAAATTCAGAGATTTTTACGTACCAGCACAGAAGCTGGTGGTTGATGAATCTCTCATACTTTTCAAGGGACGTGTTCCATTCAAACAGTACATTCCCTCAAAACGAAACCGATTTGGCCTGAAATTTTTTGTTCTTTGTGATTGTGAGACAGGATACGTGTTACACATGATTCTGTACTCGGCTAGTGATGTAGACATTCCCGGTAACGACGAACATGGATTCTCGGGGAGTGTAGTGAAGACCATCATGGCTCCGTGGATGAACAAGGGACACATTTTATACACAGATAATTACTATACAAGTCCCTTGCTAGCTCGGTTCTTGCTAGAAAATAGAACCGGATTGGTTGGTACAGTAAAGCCACAACGAAGGGAAATGCCTGTGTTTGACAACGACATTGCAGTTGGTGAGTGTCAGAGAAGGAAAAGTGATAACATTCTGTCAGTTCGGTGGAAAGACAAAAGAGAGGTGAACTTGTTGACAACAATTCATGATGGAACAATGGTGAACAGTGGGAAAGTGAGCCATAAAACAAACGCACCACTATATAAGCCAGACTGTGTTTTAGACTATAATATCAACATGCGGTTGATTGATAAATCAGACATGATGATTGGCACTGCAGAGTGTGTGCGGAAGACATGTAGGTGGACGAAAAAAGTGTTCTTCCATCTTGTGGACATGAGCATGCTGAACTGTTTCAACATGTACCTTGTGAGAACTGGACGTAAGCCCACTTTCCGTGACTTTGTATTTGATGCTGCAATACAGTTATTAGGAAAGTTTGCAAAAGATGTCCCAGGTATTCAGCGGCCCATCATAAACCCACTGTTGCAGCATGCTGGTACTCCACGCCTCGCTCACACTGAAGGCTTCCTAGCACACAAACTTAAGTATTTGCCACCTGGTGTGAAGCGTGCAATAGCCCAACGTGATTGCTTGGTGTGTAAAACAACGACACGTAGAGACAAGAAACGGAAGCTTGTGCAAACATGGTGTGAAACGTGTGGTATCCCATTATGTGCTCTCGACTGCTTCAATGACTACCACAGTCTAGAAATCTTCTAAGTGTGCTTCAAAGTGTGTATAGCGTGTGCGAGTGTGTAAATATGTAAACATATAGGCAGATAGCGTGTGCGTGTGTGTAAATATATACAAATATAAGCAGAACATACAATATAATAGACTGTAATGACATATTATATTGCCGTAATTGAAAACATTTGTGTGCGCCTGTGTATACTCAAATATGCAACAATTATTGATACAAAATATGTTCAAACAGTATTTGAAACAATTAGTGAAAAAAAATTAGATAAAATGCGCTTAGACATTGTAAATAAATAGCGCGAAAATATATTTGTGGCAACTCTGGCTGTTTGAGGACCGCGCGCAACATCTCCCGGGCGTGTACTGCATGAGCGAACATGCAGATTGTGACGTCATCACCGAGCTTCTCGGCTCTATTGCAACAAAAGTAAGTACAATAGAATTTATTTTTTATTTTTCCCGTGATCAGTGAACAGAACTTAACAGATTAGCAAAAAAAAAAAATTTTTTTTTTTTTCAAAATGACATGCGCCTGTGTGGATAGCAGGATATTAGACCCCGAGCATGTTAAGGGTTAAAAAGAAAATTGAAGGACTTTTTTTTTTTTTTTTTTTTTTAAGTTTTACTGGATGATTACTGGAGGCCTAAAGGAAGCAAATGGGAGCCTAATGTATGCATGGGAGTTTTAAATTTTAAGATAGGCCTAAAACAACCCTGGCTGTGGTGTTGGAAATACCCACGGTTTCATACATCTTTGTATTTTTATACAAACTTTGTATTAACCATAAGTAGTTACTAAAATTACTAACTTGTAGATTTAATCATCATCATGATTTATATTAAACATATTGCCAGATTCTTCCTAGTCAGAGTGACAACGCGAGGAACGACTGGCAAAAACATGAATTCTTTCCACATTTAGTTGGATTTATAACAGAGTTCAGTTTATCATTTCATTTACTAAAAATAGTTACTTACTAATAAGTTTAATTTCATGGCATACTACTGTACTGCTTACTGGAACTCCTTTATTTAGTTGATATCAAACTTTCTAGAGGAAATTATTTTAATGTAAATGATTTCACCTTGATTTCCTCGATTAGCTACGTGACTTTAATAAACCAATTTATGTTGCGAGAAATTATATTTTAACACAGAAGAATTAAATGTGACATCAATACACATCACTATCCCTTCTTTCCTTAGTTAATTATGATATATATATATATATATATATATACATTTATGCTCGAGATATCTATCGAGAGCCGCGCATGCGCAATCGAGAAGAGGAGGAAGACGCGAGAACGTCTCCAGCTACCACGCGACATTGGACGCCATTAGTAGCGTGCAACAGTGAGCTACGTTTTGATCGTGCTTATTTCGCTCCCACGACCAGTAGAGCGGTGCCACGTCCTTTGGCACGTCACAGCCGTGTCCCAGAGCTAGCATATCTGCAATTCCATGGTCAACGCCCTTCAAGCAGCAGCTGGAGGACGAAGGATTGCACAGTTCTCTACATCAACGGACACGCGGCTCGGCAACTATTATTTCCTTTTTGTTACCATGTGCCCACAGTTAACATTTAGGCTAGTTATCGTTATTCCGTATATAAAATAACAAATTCCCGTACGTGTCTTCTTTAACAGATTTATAATCTAAATAGGCGATTATATTCAAATTTCTGTAGAAGAAATTTACAGTGCTTGAACATAAATTGCACAGATATTTGCAGGAGATTTCTACAATGATTACCATATCCTTTAAGAAGATTTCCTTTATTTAGGATGTACTTATAGTTACAAGGGAGCCGGGCGGACGAGCGGACAGCACGCTGGAGTTGTGATCCTGTGGTCTCGGGTTCGATCCCGGGCGCCGGCGAGAAACAATGGGCAGAGTTTCTTTCACCCTATGCCCCTGTTACCTAGCAGTAAAATAGGTACCTGGGTGTTAGTCAGCTGTCACAGGCTGCTTCCTGGGGGTGGAGGCCTGGTCAAGGACCGGGCCGCGGGGACACTAAAGCCCCGAAATCATCTCAAGATAACCATTAGTGGAATTCTACAATGTAATTGCCTTCCAGCTCCGGGTCCACGACAACCGAGGTGCTAGGCTTCTCCACCTTCACGTGCAACAATTTGCTCTATGCAACACGTCGTCGGTGGAGCGTGGCAACTGATTACACCACTCTAGTTTTACAGCTAAGCTGATCATGTTATCCATAGTAATAACTCTGTAGTTATATTAGTGATCACCCGAGATCAATTATACTAACCCATTGATTTACCACATACTGTACTATTCTATCCAGTAATATTTTGAGGTGCATTTACCTCTAATATTATATAATCAACCTTATTTACTTTCATAATTTATTTACTCTGGTGAAGAACCAGCACCAGAATAATGCTAGGCATGCATTAATCTTTTAGCATGTAACCCCCCAATTTTGTGCAGGTTAATTTGACTCCCTTTACATAAGAAATACAGTTTCACTAAGATCCAGAGGACACTAGTTCTTGGTAGTTTAATCCATTGTCTCATTTTGTTTTCCACTTTTTCTCAAAAAGTAGTGATCCTTCATAGCTATCGAATTATTTTATTTAATTACAAAATATTGGAGTCAGATTTTCCCACATGTGGTGCACATCAAGAAAACAACCCCGGTTTTGGAGTGCAGTGCAGAGATTAAGAGTTACCATTTATACCCTCAGATTTCCTATGCTGTATGGCCAGGTTTCACTAAGAATTTTTTATTTTAACATGGGATGGGCAACTTTTCCATTAGCCTGTTAACTCTGTCCCAACATCCTAAGCAAATCCACACATCCTCCACTTAAGTGAATTCTTTGTTTGTCGAATCTGGTCAATAAATCAGGACTAGAAAGTGTGCATTCCAGAGATCCACTGAATCAAGGTTTGTTGAATAGAAGTACCACTGTGATTACATGCACATAAGGGGGCATATCATTCTAAATCGTTATAAATTGAAAGTTGTTCAATTTGCTTATAAATTTTTTTATGAAATGGTTATAGAAAGGGCTGCAACTGGTCCAAGTTTCACCATCACACCCTAAACAGAAAAGGAGAAAAAAAATACACAACGTATTATGCAACGAATGTTCAACATTCTCAAATAATCTCAGGGAACACATCTGTCAACTAAAATGTCTACTATGTGCTGTAGAAGCACAAACTCTTGTAATAATTGTAATATGTATGTTCAATATATTTATATTTAAATTTTTTTTTTTTCCTTTTTATTTTTTTTCATTTTTTTTTTTTGGCCAATTTTTTTTTTCTCGTTTGTTATCAAGGGATTTTCATGAAACTTGCACACCTTTCTCAATGGATGCCTATCTGCAAGGGTGCCAATTATGAACGAAATCTGTCGAAGTCAAGCTCAGCTACAGGTGGCCGAACTTGGATCTTTATTTTACTCTGGAAAGTAATTTACACCTTCAAAGTACTTTAGAGCTTTCATTTATTAATCAATTTACATGCAAATTACACCTTATATGTAGCATTTGTGCTTCAACAGACTCTAGTAGACATTTTTGTCCAAAGTCTATTTGTTGATTTTATAAAAATTTATAAATATCATAAATTGCATATTTTTTCAGTAGGGTAACTTTGAAAAATTATATTATTGCACTAAACACTTTTTTGATAAAACTGATCACTAGAATCCTTTATTATGTGCTTAATTTAATATCTGAGTGTTATAGAAATGATTTTAGTTGACACATGTGTTCCCTGAAACTATTTGAAAATTCGTTGCATAATTCGTTGTTTATTTTTTTTCTCCTTTTCTGTTTAGGGTGTGATGATGAAACTTGGACCAGCTGCAGCCCTTTCTATAACCATTTCATACAAAAATTTATAAGCAAATTGAACCACTTTTAATTTTACATGAATATGCCCCCTTAAGCTACTATGAGTGGCGTGTTAGCATGCACAATCCTTCTTGGCTGAACGACGTGATACCACACTCACAATATCACTCAGTTACCATTGATGCTTGACCCCTCGACTTCTACCCATTGCGAGTAATGAGGAGAGTAGGAACAGTTAATCAAATAAGGCACAGCGCCAACAGTAACTTGTTGGCCTTGCCAAACACATTCATACTACTTTCACAATCAGCTACATAAATCTTGATGGTTGGCTTCTCGAGGCAGTTCTCTAGCACAGTGAAGTGCTGGTCTTGTTGATCTGCACTGACCATGTGAGGTATCTTAGCAAGATCACACACACATGGTGGCTGGCAACAGACATGTGGGTGGTCAGTGTGGAGTGGCGCGAGATGTGTACACAAGAGCGACAGGTGTTCAGCAGGGCACTGGGTCATGACTTATGCATAATTAAGGTGTGGGGCTTCACTCTGGGCACTCGTGGTTAAATCACACAGATACTGCTTGTGGTCAACATACTGTACATGGGTTCACATGTGGGCAGCTCACAACATGTACAAGTGGCAGACACAGACTGACAGCTACAGTTAACTATTTTTTTCAGACTGATTTAAGCACTTCACACTTTTAAACATCTATAGCTGCACTTGTCTCAAACTGTACTGTAAATTCATTACTTTTACTGGTCAGTTACTCTTAATGATTACACAGACAGATCACAACTAAATTTAGACACTTCACTCAGTCCTGTTGCATCTGAAATGTATTATCATCATTTCTTCTTATGTCTCATCAGTTACACATCAATAGCCTAAAATATTTGTATTACAGAATTCATTACCGTTTGCAGATTATTTTAAGAACAGTGAAATCCTGGTGGGTATGAGGCTTTAGTGTCGGGTCACACTTCTCCATCTACCAAGGTTTTGTCTCCTGATTTCAACCAATTAGATTAAATGCTGTAAAATTGCATGGGATATGCTAACTTTTCATAGGTTGACAGAGATCATGTAGGATAGATGGTGTCATGACAATGTCATGACTTCCCAGATACCCTTGCTGTGAGTGACCGACTCCTTAACCTTTTAACTGCGCAACGCGCCTGCAGGCCCGGGCTTCAGGTGCGCAACGCGCCTCCGGGTGTTTTTATTTTTCACGTTCCATTCAAAACTCCTGCGGCTACATGGGGTTCACATCAGCTTCCTCGGGACTCTTGTAAACAGACGCCATCTTTAAAAAAAATCATGGTCCACATTGCCGGGTGTCAGAGCCTCAGTAGTGAGTGAGCAACCAAGGTTGGCGCTCGCAGCATGAGCGCACAGCACTGCTGTTCAGCGTGTGACCACAGCATCGCCTAATATTGTCAAAATATATATATAATCTGTTTTATTTAGCCATGACAGTATTATAGAAGAGCCCGAGTGTGATAATGACTGGATACAATGTTCAAATACTGTATCAGTGATTCAATGCTGTTCACAATGTTCACAGTGCTAGCCACAGCACCACAGCATTATTTCGTCCATCTAGGAATCTTCAAACGACTTTTTAGGTTCCTTTTCAAAATAAACTTGTGGTCAATTATTCATTTACAGGTATTAGTGACCAGGATTGTGGTTATAATTAGCATTGTGCGTAGGAAGGAGGAATTTCGGTGAGGGAGGGAGGAAGGGAAAGAATTGAGGTAGCCTCACTGTGTGGCATTAACTCTTGTTTTGCTCACCATACTAGCTTCGTGGTTCGCTATGGGGAACACATGTACATGGGTATATACAGGGTGTGTGAATAGTGTAATAACAGCACCAGGAGTATGTTGTGAGGAGCTAATTTAGTGAGGGAGGTGACGTCGTAATCGTGGCGTCGTCTGCTGTCTGCTGTGTGATTTGTCATACAGTGTATGGTGGCCACTGTATTGTTTGGACACAATACCGGCTTACTTGCATAGTTCTGGTAAATAAAACATGTAGATAGGTATATATAACATGTGTAAATAGTGTAATAAATACAATAAAAGTATGGTGGGAGGAGCAATGTTGGCGAGTAAGATGTTGGAGTGAGGGAGGGCTGGCTGGGTGTGGCTGCTCACACTCGCGGTGTTCTGAGTGTGTTGATGGTGAATGTATATAGTGTGTGACAGTGTATAGTCATTAAATAGATTGTATATATACATAAATTAGCATGATACATGGTAAATATGTGCAACATATGTGTACACAAGTGTCATGCACATAACACAGTGTCCTCAGACAGTACGAATGTTTTACTGCCATAAT
This sequence comes from Procambarus clarkii, assembly GCF_040958095.1. Lineage (NCBI taxonomy): Eukaryota > Metazoa > Arthropoda > Malacostraca > Decapoda > Cambaridae > Procambarus > Procambarus clarkii. The sequence continues at coordinate 40,059,769 of NC_091157.1, forward strand.
ATAGTGTACATGTTCATTATACATAGGATTAGCACGTAAAAACAAATAAAATGTATTTGTAACTGTGCACAAAAAATGAACAAAAATATATTCGCGGCAATTCGCATGCCCCGCCCCAGGCGCCCTACCGGCCCCGGGAGCTTACTGCACGGGCGAATGGGGAATGATGACATCACACGCCATCTTACGGACCCCATAGCAGCCAAAGCAAGCACAAGTTCGAAATTTTTTTGACATACCCATACTGAGGGAAGGGTTTTTGACACTTAAAAAAAAACATATTTATAGGCCACGCAGTTAAAGGGTTAATCTCTTGCAAAAGTACACCCCTGTAGGAAGTTTTCAGAATGGCAGGGTAAGGCTTGCTCTATACCAGCATATGCTAATGAGGTCTATCTCCTTGCTGAATGAACCTCTAAAGTTCCTCGCAACATTACCATGCAACTTCAACAAAGGGCTTTCAATAGAGACCATACAAGCAAGATCTCCATACAACACTAAGAAAATAACCAAAGTGCACACAACTTGTGCACTTGGCACATTTGGCTTGATTCATCAACTTTGTGCACATGCAAAGCCCTACAACATGCAACATGTGTCAGCGATGGGAATCTGAGACACAACTCTCTCACACTGAGAAATGAACACCAAGACAGTTTGGGCATGTTGAACACATGGATGATGGTAAACTGGTGATTAGGAGTTTTAATGAATTTTGGACAAGAGAAAAGGAAAGTTGGAAATGAAGGTAAGAGTCTACAGTCGGTGAGTGAGCAAGGAGAGTTGGGCCAATCGGCTACAGTAAGGAACAAAGCATAGTGGAAACAATTTGTAAGAACAAAAGTACCTATTTAAAGTATATGACAAATCACAAGAAATGCTGTACATCTGGTCATATGAAGTGCTGGGTTGCTATTGTGGATGACTTCTGTAGTGTGGTAGTACTTGTTTATTTGTCATGTTATATACTGTATTTTGAATGACATAATAAGTGGATGGATGACTGATATATATATAATATTTAATTATTTAATATTTGCAGTTACTTCCTTCTTTTATAATATTACTCACCTATGAGATACTGCCTCTGTATCCCAAGAAAATTGGAAAAAGGGTGGCTACCTGTGGAGGTTCCAGGGATCAACGGTCCCAGGGCCCAGTCTCTGACCAGGGGCAACGATAATATACTGTATATACTGCAGCCATGTCCAACAGCCCGGTTGACCAGTCCAGCAACCAGGAGACCTGGTCAGGGACTGGGCCGCAGGGATATTGAGCCCCGAAATCCTCGCAAGGTAACTGCACTTTCAATACTCAATAAAAACCATCTATGAACACAAACCTGTGTAGAATGGTCTCCAAAGGATAAAGCAAGATATCCGATGCCAGATGACCTATAAATGTGGACTGGAGACGGACGGAGGCATCTAAAAAGGATCCTGAGTCCTTACTTACAGCACCCTGAAATACATAGTTTTAATTGAAGACATTTTTTACAATCAGTTATTCTAATTAGAACAATGTGTAACAATTTACATGTTTCATGTATCCTAAATCTTTTTAACCACTGCACTACTCTGCATTAAAATTCAACATACCTGTGGTGTGCCAAGAATAAATTCTTTCCAAAAAATTATTTTCTCTTCTTATATTGTTAAAAGACAGTCTCTGATCACAGGAAACTAAAAAAAAACCAGCGTTGAATGTAATGAAACACCATTTTCTGGGTGAGTCCCGGAGGCTCCCCGGAGCTATCCCAGGCTGATATGCTAATGTCAGACTTTGGCATCAGTCATGTGTATGGAGTTCTTAGGCCTACCGGGGACCACGGCCAGAACCGGGCCCCCTCAGAGAGGCAAGGGGAGCAATGGCCTATAGAAGCCCCCGTGTAGTTGGAAGCATTCTATGTCTGCCATCGACCGGAACAGGCACCCAGAAAGGTAAGCGCCCCAAAACAAACCCCTATTCTGGTTAAAATTGCTACCTAATACCGAACTAGTGGATAGAACTCCCCAACCGAAAACAAGCAAATTAGTGTGACGTCACACACTGCCGCGCCGCTGTCTGCGCAGCTCCCCCTTCCCCGGGAGGGGGAAGGGGGAGCCCCAGACCCCCCGCGCCGGCTACCCACACCTCAGTTCTTGAGGCTGGATGTCAAAAACGCGAAAAACCGCCGACCGGAGGGAGGGAGGGATGCCGGGGAGCCTCCGGGACTCACCCAGAAAATGGCGTTTCATTACATTCAACGCTGGTTTTCTGGGGGGAGCCCCGTCGGCTCCCCGGAGCTAACTACCCACAGACAGAAAAAGAGGGACTTACCCGGGAGGCGGTCGTCGCTCACCCCTCAACTCGAAGCCGAGACAACTGGCTGCAACCGCCGACCCAAAGCAACACAGGCCCGACGAGGGCCAGGGACATTCACAAGGTAACGAGCAGCCAGGACCCTGTTCGACCGCCAAAATCCCCGCGCCCGAATATCAGACCAAGACATATTCCCAAAGACGGCAGCAAGAGCCGCGAACTTACGAACGTCATGGGCACGGGGATAGACCGCAGGCTGGCTAGACCTAATAACCCTGCGGACGACCTGAGAGACCCGAACCCGCGAACAGGGAAGAAGGGAAACCGGATCAACCCACAGCGCGTCCCCGGACACAGAAGCTGTGGCGCGCAAATAACGGCGAAGCGCCGCAACCGGACACAAAACATGATGCACCCCCGGCCTGACCAACCAAGCATCAACCACCCATGGACCCCTCCGGAACGCAGCAGTCTCATTCTTCGCCAGAAAAGAAGGAGACGGCTGCAAACGAACAAAACTATCACCACGACCAAAAGAGCAGAAACCCCTGCGCCGGAGGAGAGCATGAAGCTCCCCTACCCGACCCCCAGAGGCCAAAGCCAACAAGAAAAGTGCCTTGGAAAAACAATCCTGGACCGAAGGGGCCACAACGAAACGAGGAGATGAAAGGAAAGCGAGCACTCTGTCCAAAGACCAGGACGGCTCAGGCGACGCATGAGCAGGCCGGAGGTGAAACAATGCACGAGACAGCTTGCGAAACGGCGCAGACGTAACATCGATACCGAAAGCAAGCTGAAGCGGCTCCGCCAGCGCCGCACGATACGAAGCGACAGTGTTAGGCATAAGATGACGGTCCTGAAACAACCACGAGAGGAAGGACAAGACCACCCGAACAGACAAGGAGCTAACACGACGAAGACGCAAAAAGAAACGGAAGGACCGCCAGGAAACTTCATACTGCCGCCGAGAAGAAGCCCTCAGGTGGGACACCAACAAGGAGGCCACCTGATCACCATAGAGATGATGATAGACTCGAGTCAAAAAAACCATACGCGAAGACTCGAGGAGAAGATCGAACCAGCTACGTGACGTACCGGCCCGATCTGCTGAAAGAGGCGGAGCCGCGGGAAAACCCTCGGGTTCGGACACCGAGCAACCAGCGCCTGAAACCAAGGCTGGGCCGGCCACCAAGGGGCCAGAAGGACAACTCTCCCCTGGTAAGTCTCTAAGCGAGTCAGGACCTGGAGCAACAGCCGAACTGGGGGAAAGAGGTACAGGAACCCCCACCTCGACCAGTCGAGCCGAAAGGCATCGACCCCGACGGCCTCGCAATCGGGGAAGGGCGCCGCATAAACGGGAAGACGCCGCGACCACGCCGACGCGAAGAGGTCCACCTCGGGGCGCCCGAACGTCTGGCAAAGCCAACGGAAGGACTCGTCGTCGACCGTCCACTCCGTGGAGAGGGGAACGAAGCGAGACAGGGCGTCGGCCAAGACGTTGGACACGCCCCGTACGTGAACCGCCAGGAGAGCCAAACCCCGAGAACTCAGCAGACGAGTCATCCGAAGCGACCAACCCCAAAGAGACAAGGACCGCATCGAACCCCCGCGGTTCAGGCAATGAACCACCGGAGAGCAGTCCGAATGGAGCCGAATCGTCGATCCGCGGGCCACCCGAATCCTCCCCAGAGCAAACCACACTGCCGCGAACTCCCGCACCGTACTGTGAGCTCGACGGAAGGACGGATCCCAACGCCCCTGGCCGGCCTGGTGAGCACTGGTCACAAAACCCCAGCCGAGAGACGACGCATCCGTGTACACATCGAGCGAGGGCTCGGGTAGGCGCCAAGGCACTGAACCCCGAAAAACCCGAAGAGGAAGCCGGTGACGCAGCAACCGACGCAAGTCCCCCGGGGGTCGAACTCTGCGATCGCGAGAGAGGCGGAAGGGGGAACCCCGAAGGAACCAGAACAGCCGTCGAAGCCAAACCCGACCCGGCGGGTAGACCACCATCGCGAAGTTCAGGCTCCCGCACAGCCCCTCGAGCAACCGCCGGGTGACCCGAGGGCCCTCCAGAAACAGACGAAGGCGGGACCGCAGCCGCAGGAGAGACTCCGGAGGGAGAGACAAGGAGGCGGTCCGAGAGTCCCACACGAGACCCAGCCAAGTCCGAACCTGAGAGGGAACCAGATGGGACTTCCTCCAGTTCACCAAGAACCCGAACCCGGCGAGCTGGGAAAGAACCAAATCCCTGGCTAGCAAGCAAGCGGACTGGCTGGGAGCCCAAACCAGCCAGTCGTCGAGGTAGGCCAACACCCGAACACCTAGGAGACGCAAACGAGCCACCACAACCCGTGTAAGGCGTGTGAACACGCGAGGTGCCAGGTTCAACCCGAACGGGAGACAACGAAAGCGGTAACTCAGACGCCCCACTACAAAACCGAGCCAGTCCCTGAACCGCGGATGAATCGGGACATGCCAATAAGCGTCCCGGAGGTCCAGGGACACCATCCAAGCACCCGGCTCCAAGAGGAGCCGAACCTGAGACAGCGTAGTCATCCGAAAGGAGGGGCAATGAACCCAGGGGTTCAGACGGGACAAGTCCAGAATGAACCGCAGGTCCGCGCAGTCCCGTTTCGGAACCGGAAACAGACGGGAAACCCATCTGAGGGACGACGTCGTTTCGACGACGCCCAAGCGTACCCACTCCAAGACGACTCGACAGAGCGCAGGGGAAGAAGCCTGCCCCGCCAGCCCCGACCCCCCAAAGGGGGGAGGGGCCACCCAACGCCACCGCAGGCCGCGAGACACGACCCGAAAGGCCCACGAATCGTGGGACCAGGCGCGGGCGAACAGCGCAAGCCGCCCCCCCATCGCCCCGTCAAAGGGGCAAACCGCGAAAGGGCCGGCGACCCTTACGAGACCCAGAACCCCGCACAGCGCGAACACCGCGCCGACCAGACGAGGGAGGGTCCGCAGGAGGAGCCAACCCCAAACCTGACACCAGAGGCCTACCACGACGAGAGGAACCCCGAGCCCTGGCACGACCTTTCCGGGAAGACCCACCCCGGGACCCCCGGAAAACCAACAAGTCCGACATCGGACGACAAGCCGCCGACGCAGCCTGAATAAACTGCGCCACGGCCGACTCCCCAAACAGGAGAGGACAAAAAGGTGAAGAACGCCTAAGAGCCAGAGCCCAAGCAGATTCCACGGAGGAACCCAGCACCGCCTGCCGACACGCGAGACGGGAAGCATAGAACAGGGAAACCGCATCCCGCAAAATCGGCGTGAACAGCTTCAACAAGGCAGCCGACGAACGCGCAGCCGAGGACAAGGTGCCGGACCCCGGGACGGACCCAAGCGTCCCCACATCCTCCACGAGCCAATCCGAAGACAGCTCCAGGAGGGAAAAGAACCGCAAGGCCGAACACAAAAGGCCCCGAGCGCGCAAGTCCTCCACCACGAGCGCCGCCGAAAGGGAGGGAACCTGCACATGGAGCTGAATAACGCCCACATCGCGGGGAAGGGCAGGGGCAAACAAGCACTCATTCAGGTACTCAAGTTCACCCCCCAGGAAAACCTGAAGCACCGTGGAAGCTTCCCGCCACTCCAGCGTGCGGGAACGACAGAAGGAATGCCAGGAATCCAGACCAAACAAGGGGCAGTCTGCTAGCCAGGACGACTCCGGAACCTCGTAACGGAGCCAGAAAGGGAACGAAGTCCCAAACCTGAACGTGGACGGATCCATTTCCGAGGCATAATCCGGGTCACGCAGGAGGTAAGCTGCAAAGGCCGCTCGCACCACACCAGGTTGGATGCGATAAGCCGAAAACCTCCGGAAGGACGGAACCGACGTACCCGGGGGAACACGGAACCGTACCCGGGGAGGGGCCGACACCAAATCCAACTCGTACGCAGAGGGGGGGAAAGAAAACCCCACTCCTTGTAACAATAAGCCCCGCTCAGTGGGAAGAAAAACCCAGGCGGGGTCCAGCGGGGCCCAAGGCCCCCAAGTCAGCCCCTCCTCAGCCTCGAGGTCCGTCACCACAGGACCCGAGGCCGAGTCCTCTCCCCAAGCCCCGACCCCACAAGACAAGGACGGAGCAGCCGGAAAAGCTGGAGGAAGGGGGGCCCACTGGTCAGACCCTGAAGCTTCGGCCGGGAGACAAGACTCGAATGCCTCTGCCGCCCCCCCGGAAGGGGCAACCCCCGAAGCTGCCCGAGTCTCGAGATCAAGTAACCCCTGCTCCGACCCCGAAACCCTCAGACGCTTCGGGGCCGGAAGCAGGGGCGGGGGACCAGAACGAACAGAAGGGGAAGGACGAGGAGGTGCGGACTGAACCAGGATCGAAGCGACCCCCACCCCCAAGTCCGGGTCTCGAAAAGCAAAGCGGGGCAGCCCCGGGGCATCCGGGGAAGCAACCAACCGAGCGCGTTGCAACAGACGAAACCTAGACTGCAACGCACGTGCCGCCTGTACCCGAATAGAATCATCAGAGGATTGGGTAAATTGAGTCACAAGCAAGCAGCAACACTCACAGGACTCAGGGTCGAAAGTATCACCGACCCAACAGGCAGCGTGGCAGAGGCAAAAACAATGAGGGTCACCCTGAGACAAGGGGACCGAGCAACCCTCAAACTCGCACACAGCGAGTGGGGACCCCGGGGTCACATCCATCGGACCCACGCGCCCCCTAGGGGATTCCCAGGGTCCTGAGCGTTTACTTTAAGAGGACTCGCGCTCAGGTAGTCCCAGGCAGGGTGCTGCAAACCGGCGCCCAAAACTACCAAGCAAACTTCTAAAGCTGAACCCCAGGGACGTGTACACTCACGGGGACCTAGCAGGGGGCGCCACCGAGGAGAACAGTGGAAGGGCAAAAACAAACTGAATAAAATGACAGAACCCCCCACCAGGCAAAAACAAAAAGAAAAACAAAACCCCGCAAGAGGACAGCGAACCCCAAGGAACAGAGCCGGCCACGATGTCGGGAATTACAAGCTGAGCAGCACCCTGCGCCCCTACCAGTGCAAACTGCCTCTTACCTGCCGGTAACAAGGGAGAACAGAACACCCAAGAGCCCAACAGGCGGCCGAAAAACCGAAAGGTAAAACGGACCAGCAGAGGCAGACCCCGAGGAGCCTGTGGAAGGTGGCCCCAAGCCCCAAGGGCAGTACTTACAGGGCACCTAGGGAAGGCAGCCCTAGGCGCATGCAGCCCGAGTACTGAAGATAACTCCTGGCTCTCGCACCCACAAAACTAACACCACACTCAAAGCACAGTGCAGTAGCGACACCGGAGCCAGAGCACACGACCATCGCCTATAGCATCAGCCTCAAGAACTAAGGTGTGGGTAGCCGGCGCGGGGGGTCTGGGGCTCCCCCTTCCCCCTCCCGGGGAAGGGGGAGCTGCGCAGACAGCGGCGCGGCAGTGTGTGACGTCACACTAATTTGCTTGTTTTCGGTTGGGGAGTTCTATCCACTAGTTCGGTATTAGGTAGCAATTTTAACCAGAATAGGGGTTTGTTTTGGGGCGCTTACCTTTCTGGGTGCCTGTTCCGGTCGATGGCAGACATAGAATGCTTCCAACTACACGGGGGCTTCTATAGGCCATTGCTCCCCTTGCCTCTCTGAGGGGGCCCGGTTCTGGCCGTGGTCCCCGGTAGGCCTAAGAACTCCATACACATGACTGATGCCAAAGTCTGACATTAGCATATCAGCCTGGGATAGCTCCGGGGAGCCGACGGGGCTCCCCCCAGAAAACAGCACTGAATGCAATGAAACGCCATTTTCTGGTTGAGACAAGGAGGCTGGCTCCCTGGAGCTTATCCAGGCTGATATGCTAATGTCAGACTTTGCCATCAGTCATGTGTATGGAGTTCTGTGGGCCTACTGGGGACCAAGAGCTAGAACCTGGCTCCCCTCAGAGAGGCATGGGGAGCAATGGCCTATAGAAACCCCCGTGTGGTTGGAAGCCTTCTATGTCTGCCATCGATCGGAATAGGCACCCAGAAAGGTAAGCGTCCCAAAACAAACCCCTATTCTGGTGAAAATTGCTACCAAAAGCCAAACAAGTGGATAGAACTCCCCAAAAAGAAACTAGCAAATGAGCATGACGTCACACGTTGCCGCACCGCTATCTGCGCAGCTCCCCCTTCCCTGGGAGGGGGAAGGTGGAGCCCCAGACCTTCGTGCCAGCTATCCACCCTTCAGTTCTGAGGCTGGATGTCAAAAAACACGAAAAAAACGCTGACCAGAGGGTGGGAGTGATGCCGGGGAGCCTTCGAGTCTCACCCAGAAAATGGCATTTCATTACATTCAACGCTGGTTTTCTGGGGGGAGCCCTGTCGGCTCCCCAGAGTTACCTACTCAAAGATGAAAACAAGAGGGACCTAAACCAGTAGACGGGAGACACATGCCCCCAACGCGAAGCGGAGACAAAAACTGCAACTACCAACCCAAGGCCACACAGGGCAACAAGACCCAGGAACACCAACGAAGCAACACAAAGCAAACCGAAGAGAGAAAAGAGCATGCAATCCAAGAACCAGGACGGCTCAAGTGGTGCAAGACCAGGCAGGAGGTGAACCACGCCAGAGATGGCTCGCAAAGCAGTGCCAAGGCAACTTCCAAAACCAAAGCAACCCGGAGAGGCTCCCCTAGCGCCGCACGAGACAAGGCGACAGTATGTGACAAGGCGACAGTATGTGGCAAGATGACGGCCCCAAACTTCCACATGAGAAGGACCAGACCACGCCAAGAAAACATAGCAAACCGACGAAGGGACAGAAAGAAAAAGGAAGGACTGCCAAAGAAAACCCCACACCACCGCCCAGGCGAAGCACGCAGGTGGGACACCATCAACGAAGCCACCTGACCACCAACAGATGGCGAGATACTCGAGGCAGAACCGAAATAGCCACACCTTGTACCGATTGAGTGAAGGAAGAGGTGGAGCCGCGGGAAAACCTCGGGTGCGACCACCGAGCAGGCAGAGCCGGAACCCAAGCCGGCAAAGAATGAGAAGGAACGTCTGCTGTACAGAAAACTTCCCAATGCCAGCGGGCTCGCCAGGAGATCGGAGACACTGTGGTTCCGATGCGAGACTCGTGAGAAGTGACACCTTAACATTTTCGCGCTCTGTGCGAGCGAGCGCCTCACTACCCCGGGTGGGTTTCAGCGTTTCATGGGAGCGCACAGTAATTCTGAAAAGTGTATACTCTTTTTAACTTTGTTACCTTAATTCTCGTCCTAAGATATTAAATTTGGTAACAATGTGTTCGCAATAGAATTCTCTAGAGACGTAAATGCACATAAACTCCAAAAGCCCAGCTTACCACCCGCAGCAAACAGAGAAAGTCTGAACGAGTTACCCGTGAGCGTGCAAAACCGAAATTTTTTTTACACATTTTTCACTTTGGTCACCTCAATTTTCGTGTTAGATCTTCATTTTGGTATCAATGGGTTCGCAATAGAATTCTCTAGAGGAATATGTGCATATAAAATAAAAAATCGGGTCACGCTCCACCCGCGGACGAGTTGAAGACGGGCCACGTGTTAGCCGCAAGTGAGCGCCCAGTCACCCACCCGCTACACACCCAATTCCTGCCCACAAATGTTTAGTATTTTTTCTTTTTGCTAACGTCAATTTTTGTGTTAGAGCACTCATTTTGGTATGAAATTGTTCCTAATAGAATGCTTTAGATGGATATATGCATATAAGGGCTAATTGAAGAACAAAATTACCTCGGAATGCGAGTGTCCCTGTATGCGAGTTTTTCGGAAGACGAGCAGGATTTCCTCAAAAAATATGTCTCGGAAGGCGAGGGTTACCTCGGGACGCGAGTTTGTTGATACGCGTACAGGCCGACCTAGCGCGTGGTGATTCGGCGATCGTCGCCCCTCTGCCCCGCCACCCCTCAGTTTACCATTGTCTCGCGCTCAGTGACTACCCCCACATCAATTCTTCTCGCGGATTTTCAGTGTTTTGTTGTATTTTTGGTGATTTGTCTATACAATTTGTTATTATATATCTCACCATGGGTCCCAAGAAAGCCAGTGGTAAGGATAAAGGCCAGAAAGCTCATGTGAGGATGACAATAGAGGAGAAACAAGAGATCATTCGGAAGCACGGTACACGTGTTGTTGAACTTTGTAGGCAGTACAACAAAGTCACATCAACAATATGCACTATACTTAAGAAGAAAAATGAGATTATGGGTGCTAAAGTGGCAAAAGGAGTAAGAACAATAACGAAACAAAGACTACAAATACTTGAAGAAGTGGAAAAGTTGTTATTAATTTGGATACACGACAAGGAGTTAAGGGGTGATAGTGTTTCGGAGGCCATTATTTGTGAGAAAGCCAGGGTGTTGCACGAAGACCTTCTAAAGAATACCCCTGCAACGAGTGATGCAGATACGAAAGAGTTTAAGGCAAGCAGGGGCTGGTTTGAAAAATTTAGAAAGAGAAGTGGTATCCATAGTGTTGCAAGGCATGGGGAGGCAGCCAGCTCAGACAAACCAGCCGCTGGACGATTTATTGACGAATTTAAAGAGTTTGCAGAGGCTGAGGGATACCTACCGCAACAAGTGTTTAATTGTGACGAAACAGGACTGTTTTGGAAAAGAATGCCTAAGAGGACATACATTACCAAGGAGGAAAAATCCTTGCCTGGACATAAGCCTATGAAAGATAGGTTTACGCTTGTGCTGTGTTCAAATGCGAGTGGCGATTTGAAAATTAAACCCTTGCTAGTGTATCATTCTGAAAATCCAAGGGTTTTCAAATAGTATAAAGTGCAGAAAACCCATTTGTGAGTGATGTGGAAGTCTAATAAAAAAGCATGGGTGACTAGGCTTATTTTTTCGGAGTGGGTGAATGAAGTGCTGTGCCCTGCCATAGAAAAATATCTGCAGGAGAAACATTTGCCACTCAAAGCCGTGCTTCTCCTCGACAATGCTCCTGCTCATCCTCCAGGCTTGGAAGATGATTTGTTGCCCAGATACAATAAATTCCTCACAGTTAACCAGACCACACACTAGAAGTTGAAGGGACGATGACGTTTCGGTCCGTCCTGGACCATTCTAAAGTCGATTGAGAATGGTCCAGGACGGACCGAAACGTCGTCGTCCCTTCAACTTCTAGTGTGTGGTCTGGTCAACATACTTCAGCCACGTTATTGTGACTCATCACCTCCTCACAGTTAAATTCCTTCCTCTTAACACCACTCCTCTAATTCAGCCTATGGGCCAGAAAATCATAGCGAATTTTAAGAAACTTTATGAAAGGGCACTTTTCCGGAAATGTTTTGAAGTGACTGAAGGCACAAACCTCGCCCTCAAAGAATTCTGGAAACAGCATTTTAACATTTGTAGTGCTTTAAAACTCGTTGACAAAGCCTGGCAAGAAGTGACTCAAAGAACCCAGATCTCTGGCTGGAGAAAATTGTGGCCTGAATGTGTGAGAGAACTAGACTTTGAGGGGTTTGAGCCTATAAATGATGCGCCTATTGTTGAGGAAATTGTTAGTCTAGGCCAGCAAATGGACTTGGAATTGGATGGTGATGATGTGGAGGAGTTGGTGGAAGAACACAACGAAGAACTGACCACCGAAGAACTCCTAGCCCTTCAACAGGAACAGCAAGCCAACGCAGCAGCGGATGATTCTGCAGTGGAGGAGGAGGTGGCAGCAGCAGCAGCGAATGTCCCTTCTGCAGTAATTAAGAAGGTGTGTCAGATGTGGGAAGAGATTCAAACAATTGTTGAAAAGACTCACCCAGAGAAAGCTGTAGTAGGCCATTGTCTTAATCTTTTCAATGACAATGTGATGCCTTACTACAGAGAGAGCTTGCGAAGAAGGGAAAAGCAAGCTTCCATGGACAGATTTGTGGTGAGGAAATCGAGCAGTGAGCCTCAACCAGGACCTAGTGGCACTCAGATAAAATGTCCCAGGGAGAGCACACCAGAAAGGTCCTCACTGCCTGATGTGATAATGGAAGGGGACTCCCCTTCCAAACAGTAACTCCTCTCCTCCTCCCCCCTCCTCACCATCTTCCATACGCCTACAGCACTCGACAGCAAGGGTAAGTAATAACTGGAACATAGTTTTGTAGGTTTATTTAGATGAATTAGGTATAAAAATTTAGTTTGATGTGGGGTTTTTGGGGTAGTCAGGAACGGATTAATTCATTTCCCTTTATTTCTTATGGGGAAATTAGCTTCGGAATGCGAGTTTTCGGAATACGAGGCATCTCCAGGAACCAATTAAATTCTTAAACTGAGGTATGCCTGTACAATAAATTAGCAACCACAATATAAAATATTAAAAAAACTAAAATTTGTTGTACTTACCAATGCAGTGTTGTTTGTGCACCATGACATGGGTTGAACATTAGTTTTATCCACTCCACCTGCTCCAGGAAATCGTTTCTTGAAGGGTTAACCCATGTTTTTTTATAGGTGGAGTGGATGGTGGGCAAGCAGTACTGCTTATCAGCCCAGAATTCTCTCTTTCGATGGTATTTGCTGTAGCATGGTGCAGGACACAGTGCCACATCACACGTCTTGCACTTATAGTGTGTGTCCTTCCTTTTACCAGACACGCTGCAAACACGACACCTCAGACGCTTCTGTATCTTTACTTGGATATGGGACCACTTTCTGTTGAGACATTCTGGAGTATTCACAATGCAAGGTTTTGTCCTAGCAAAAGCACCACTAGGGATAATCAGTCGCACTCGCCTGTACACTACTTAGCTTCTCACTCTGATGCTTTGATTTCGCTGATTTCTTCCTAGAAGCGCCTTGTTCATGATCACTATTCATTGTGGAGTAAGCACAGATAGTATCTAAAGCCGCACTAAGGAATATAGCCACGGAAATTAGCCGAAATGTTCACACGTTGTGGAGGCGAGGGGAAGCGTGACCGGTCACAACAATGGAGCAAAAACAGTGGGCCTACGGCGCCGCCCCACGCCGCCTAAGTGCTGCATGGCCCAACAAGGAAAACGGGAAGATGTTGGCGCTCAGTTTAAAATCAGTCCCCAAAAAATCGGATAAAAATTGGATTTTCTGCAAATATTTTAATGAAGGACGCAATGCTGCATTACTGCCGGACATCCCACAAGTAAAAAAGTCACGCAATGGTGCGTCATTACCGGACCAAAGTGTTAAGATCCGGAAAATGCTGAGTGGCAGGGTACGCCAGGAAAACAGGAACCCAAACCTGGCAAACCGGGAATTACCAAACACAGGGGCCGTGCAAAAGCAGGGAACAGAACATAGACAAAGTCCAACCGAGCCCCCTACACAGTGAGAACCCCAGCAACATCAAAGGCCCGAGACTGTTCAACACACCTCCACGACACATAAGAGGCAAAACAGGCCGTCCCCTCACACTGACCAAGAGAGAAATGGATCAACACCTCCAATGGATACCTGAACAACCAGGCTGTAAGAAATATGTCAGGCTGCACGCAGCAGCATCAAACAGCCTGGGCGACCAGTCCAGCAACGAGGAGGCCCGGTTGACGACCGAGCCATGGGGACGGCAAGCCCCGGAAACACTGCTAGGTAACTGCAAGGCAGCAGTAGGTGTCGAGAAGCACATACGAAACCACACAACAAGGTGTAACAAGAGGGGGCGAGTTAACATCAGAACTATTACATCCCTTGACACTTAGTCAGCACAACACAAACAAGCGTAAACGAACTTGTACAGGGTGTCTCGCAGATGTCAAGCCCTGATGAGTAACTGACACGCAAAACAATCCAACTACCCCTCCCATATTACCTCGCAGGTCAATCGACCTGAAGCGGATACAGAAGAACAAGCCATACGGACTAGAAAATCACAAACACCAGCACCAGCAGCGAGGGACACGAGCGTAGAAGAAAGATGAGGAACGAAGAAGACAGGCAGCAATGGAAACGAAAGGGACAGGACCAACAACACAGAGGCTATGTCTATGTCAGACGAACGACAGCCGAGAAGCGGGACCAAAGAGCCATAGCTCAACCCCCGCAAGCACAGCTAGGTAAGGACAACTAGGTGAGCATAAAGAATCCAATGTATATGGAAGGGCTAAGCCAGGCATTGCAAGACGGGCCAGGAAAGAGTGACCCAGGTAAGACCACGAAAAAAGGGGCCATGACCCACCGTGTAACAAACAACACAGACGAACAAGGAAGGCCCCAGGAAGAAGCACGCCAGGGTCAAACAAAACGCCACAACCAAAACCCAACAAAGAACCCCCAGTATCAAGCTACAGTAAAATGTCACCACATAACATCCTGATCCAGTTTAACATATACCCCATAACATTTATCTTTACCATTTTACCCTGTAAAATGGCGAAGGTGGGGTCCCTTGATTGACTCAAGCATGTGATGAACATGAAGACGAGTGGGACCAGATGGGTATAAAGAGGAACTGCCTCGTATGGGCCAATAGGCCCTCTGCAGTCACCTTGGGCTTATGGATGTAAATTCGTAGCCACGAACCAGGGTCTGGCCAAAAGAGAAGCCAGACCGCATAAACTCACCTGCAGAACATAGGCACAAACGTGGCATGACACAGTGTAGCCGAGAGGAGTCCGGGAGCACCGCCAAAGGAAGAAGGCCAGAGCCGCACCCGCAGGAGAATGGTAGGGTACAGGCGAAGGAGGAGCCCCACACTCATATGCAGGGAAAACCCAGCATCCTCACCATAGCAGCAATTCAGAACACCCCCAGCATCTATGGGGCACGGACTGGAAAGACGAGAGGAGAGAGAGAGGCGAAGCACCCAAGAGAACAAGGACGCGGAACACCAACACTTGTGTACACCGTCCACAACAAAAACTCCCACAACGCATGCACAGTACACATGAGGCCCAAACCGCACAACCCCGCCCAGCGGGGAGGGCGCCAACAAGAAGTATTGCAAATATTAGCAGTGCCTAGACAGAGCATGGAGAGAAGATATAATGACAAAAGAACGAGACAGCATAAAAAACAAGAAGCACGGAGGAGGACCAACGAGTCCAAAAAGAACCAGAGGTAAGCCTCACCGGAAGATGACAGACGTTCCAATAATGCGGGAAGAATCGAAGACCTTCCCGAACCCCCGAGATCTCACAGAAGCAAACAATATCACGAAGACTCAGAAAGGCACAGTCGCACCCGAGACCAAAAGTCATGCAGAAACCCTGATAACAGGGAAACACAACCCATCCATGACGGAGAAGTCCTGCCCCAGAGAAAAGGGGGTAGAAATGGAGAAAAGTACCCTCCGATAGGACAGAACAAACGGACCCGAAGGGACAAGGATCCGAACCTGGGGAGGGGCCGATGCCCAACAACACGTACGCAGAGGAGGCAAGGAAAAAACCCCACTCCCCGCAACCGCAAGCCCCGCACTGAGGGTAGAAAACCCCAGTGGGGTCCAACGGGGCCCAAGGGCCCCTAAGTCAGCACCTCCCCAACTCCTAGAAACTCCACGGTAAGCCCCGGGGCCGAGCCGTCCCCCCCAAAGCCCCAGCCTCTCAAGAAAAGGCCGGGGCAGCCTGAAATTCACTAAGGAAGGGAGCCCACCAGCAGACTCATACAACCCGGCTGGAGGAACAGGCTCGAATGCCTCTGTCGCTATCCCGCAAAGGGAAACCCCCGAGACCGCCAGAGTCTCAAGGCCATCGAATCCCCGCCCCAACCCCAAATCCACAGACGGAAAGGATTCAGATGCAGGGAGGAAAGGGGGAGGGGGGGGGGTCACCAAACTAAACCACAACAGGGGAAAGAAAAGGGGGCGAGGAAGGAATAAAATTGAAGCAACCAACACCCCCAAGCCCTGTCACAATAAAAAATGGGGCAGCCTCTGAGCTTCCAGGGAGCAAACAAGCAAAGAAACTCACAGGACTCCGAGTCGAAGGTGCCACCGACCCCACAGGCAGCAGACGGAGGCAAAAACAATTAGTGTCCCCCTGAGACGAGGGGACAGAGCAACCCTCAAACTTGCACAAAGCGAGTGGAGACTCCAGGGTCACATCCATTGGACTCACACGCCCCCTGGGGTTTCCCAGGATCCTGAGACGGTACTCACGCTCAGAGAATCCCAAACAGGGGTACTACTAACTGGCACCCAAAACTACCAAGCAACTTCCTAAAGCTGAACCCCAGGGACGTGTACATTCACGGGAACCAAGCAGGGGACACCACCAGAAGAAAACCGTATTCGGGCAAATACCAAGGGGTAAGCAAGGCAGACCCCCCCCCCCACAAGGCACAAACAAAAAGAAACAAATGCAAGAGAACAACATACCCAAAGGAACAGAGCTGGCTGCTATGAATAGTGTAAACAAGCTGCACAGCACCGTGCACCCCGTACCAGTGCAAAATGCCTCTTAAGGTAAACAAGGGAGTTTAAACACCCAAGCACCCAAAGGGCGACCAAAAACACTAAGCAGTGAAACAGCCCAGAAGAGGCAGGACCCAAGGAGCTTCTGGAAGGTAACCCCAAGTCCCAAGGGCAATACTTACAGGGCACCTAGGGAAGGGAACCCTAGGCACATGCAGTCTGAGTACTGTACTGTAGAATAACTCCTGACTCTCGCACCCCTGGAAGACAGCCACCACACTCTAAGCAAGGTGCTGAGAATCACTGGAGCCAGAGCACACGACCTCTGCCTCTAGCATCAGCCTTAGAACTGAAGAGTGGATAGCCAGCACGAGGGTCTGGGGCTCCCCCTTCCCCCTCCCAAGGAGGGGGGGGGAGCTGCGCAGACAGCAGTGCGCCGACGTGTGACATCATGCTCATTTGCTTGTTTCTTTTTGGGGCGTTCTATCCACTTGTTCGGCTTTTGGTAGCAATTTTCACCAGAATAAGGGTTTGTTTTGGGACGCTTACCTTTCTAGGTGCCTGATCGGTCAATGGTAGATATAGAATGCTTCCAACCACACAGGGGGTTTCTATAGGCCATTGCTCCCCCATGCCTCTCTGAGGGGGGGCAAAGTTCTGGCTCGTGGTCCCCGGTAGGCCCACAGAACTCCATACACATGACTGATGGCAAAGTCTGACATTAGCATATCAACCTGGATAAACTCCGGGGAGCCGACGGGATTCCCTCCAGAAAAATATTGTACGTGAACCACTTTAGCCGCGGTGGAGCTGTAAAATTGAGCATATTATGGGCACTGAGCGATGGAGCGCTCAAGGTCACTAGGCCCCACTACCCCGTGGGGCAGCAGTTGCCACAAATATAGTTCCACAATTATTTTGATGCTTCTCATTCGTTTCTTCTCTGGTTTTACGCTGTAATATTATTCAAAAGTGTGTAATTTGTGAAATTTGGATAGTTTAATGTGTGGAACATCGCAATGCTCAAAATTATGGGGCTCATGTAAGTGACATGTATATTCTACGATCAATTGAATGATGTGTTTGCTGTTATTACACTATATACACATACAGTGGTACCTCGCAATACAAGTGTCCCTGTATACGAGTTTTTCGGAATACGAGCGTTGCCTCGGAAAACGATGGTGTTGATACGAGAACAGGCCGACCTAGTGCGTCATGACACAGCGATCGCCCCTCAGTTTACCAATGCCTCGCAACCAGTGACTATCCCGCCTGAATTCTTCACCAGGATTTACAGTGTTTTGATGGATTTTTGGCCATATGACCATAAAAGTTGTTATGATATACCTCGCCATGGGTCCCAAGAAAGCCAGTGGTAAGGTTCAACCTAAGAAAATAGTTGTGAGTAGAGGCAGTAGAGGATGTCCCCTTCTTCATTGAGAAATTGTGTGAAGTATGGGAAGAACTGCAAAGTTTTGTTGAAAAAACTCACCCAGATAAAGTTGTAGCAGGCTGTTGCATTGACCATTTAAATGACAATGTGATGTGTTACTTCAGACAAGTGTTAAAATGTAGGGAAAAACAAGTGTCTTTAGACAGATTCTTAGTAAGACAAGCAAGCAGTGAGCCACAAGCAGGTCCTAGTGGTATGCAGGCAAAACATGCCAGTGAAGTCCACACTGCCTGATGTTATAATGGAAGGGGACTCCCCTTCCAAACAGCAACACCTCTCCCCCTCCTCACCATCTTCCATACGCCAACAGCAGTAATCCGCAAGGGTAAGTAATAACTTGAAAATACTTTAGTGTAGATTTAGATGAATTAGATATAAAATTTAGTTTGAAGTGAGGTTTTTGGGTAGTCAGGAACGGATTAATTCATTTCCCATTAATTCTTATGGGGAAATTAGCTTCGGTTTACGAATTTTTGGATTACGAGCTGTCTCCAGGAACGGATTAAACTCTTAAACCGAGGTACCCCTGTATAGTGTAATAACAGTGCAAATGCACTACCACAGTGAAATGGATAGTGCAATTCAGCCAGCCTCATTTATATTAACATAAGATGCTCACAACTATGTAGCCATTACTGCGGTCTTTGCGAATATGTCTACAGCAAATATTTTGGATTAGGGGTTCTGGCTGTTTAACACTTTCGCGCACCCCCCGCGCCACCCCTCGACAGGGCGATATGGGCCCCAGCGTGTCACGGAAGGGCGCGTCAATTCCGAAAAGTGTATACAGTGCTTCCTCAGACTAACGAACCCCACTCTATCGAATTCCCGGAAGAGCCGAACAAATTGAATTCGGTACCAAATGTTCAGTGGAACATACAAATGTTCGATTAAGTGAGGAATTTTCGTCCAAGCGGTCACCGAGGCCGAGCGTCAGAGCTGGCTGTCATCAACTATGATTCGCCAGAGTGTAAACAGTTATGTAGTGTTTTATTATCCCTACCCATTGTTTCTAGGGAGAAATGGTGATAAAAATGGTGATAAAATGGTGTCAGGGGGGCATTGGTGAGAGAGTTGTTGTCAGGAGGCAACACGTGCTCCCTCGCCCCCACCCTCCTTCCTCCACCTGACCACAGAGACCACTCACTCTCCTCTCGTCGTCAGATGCCAAGAGTCA
This sequence comes from Procambarus clarkii, assembly GCF_040958095.1. Taxonomy (NCBI): domain Eukaryota; kingdom Metazoa; phylum Arthropoda; class Malacostraca; order Decapoda; family Cambaridae; genus Procambarus; species Procambarus clarkii. The sequence continues at coordinate 40,079,037 of NC_091157.1, forward strand.
ATTTAATGATAATTATCGCATTATCTACACTGAAAATAGCCTTTTTATTAGAAAAATGTCATATTGGAGCAATAATAATGGTGAAAATTGTGATATATACAGTACATATTTTAAACCGTTTGAACACATTTCCTTTTCACAGAATTTTTAATACAATTGGGGTGTAGATAACAGCTGGCATTGTGTGGCCGGCCGGTCGCTCCCTGAGCCATTGGGGGGGTGGGGGGTGGGAGGGGGGGGTTGTTTCCTGGATCCCTCCCTCCCTCCCTCCCTCTAACAGCCTACGTACTGTACTAATACCTATTTTGAATAAATTTTGAGGAGGCCAATAAAACAAGCACAGGTCGTGTGAACGTTAGGCCTTGGTGAGGTGGCTGGCATCATTTGTGGTGGTGTCAGGGGAGGCAGGCGGTGTCAGGGGAGGCAGGCGGTGTCAGGGGAGGCAGGCGGTGTCAGGGGAGGCAGGCGGTGTCAGGGGAGGCAGGCGGGGTCAGGGGAGGCAGGTGGGGTCAGGGGAGGCAGGTGGTGTCAGGGGAGGCAGGTGGTGTCAGGGGAGGCAGGTGGTGTCAGGGGAGGCAGGTGGTGTCAGGGGAGGCAGGTGGGGTCAAGGGAGGCAGGTGGGGTCAGGGGAGGCAGGCAGTGTCAGGGGAGGCAGGTAGTGGAAAGAGGCAGGTGGTGGAAAGAGGCAGGTGGTGTCAGGGGAGGCAGGTGGGGTCAGGGGAGGCAGGCGGTGTCAGGGGAGGCAGGCGGTGTCAGGGGAGGCAGGCGGTGTCAGGGGAGGCAGGTGGGGTCAGGGGAGGCAGGTGGTGGAAAGAGGCAGGTGGTGTCAGGGGAGGCAGGTGGGGTCAGGGGAGGCAGGCGGTGTCAGGGGAGGCAGGCGGGGTCAGGGGAAGCAGGTGGGGTCAGGGGAGGCAGGTGATGTCAGGGGAGGCAGGTGGTGTCAGGGGAGGCAAGTGGTGTCAGGGTAGGCAGGTGGGGTCAGGGTAGGCAGGTGGGGTCAGGGTAGGCAGGTGGGGTCAGGGGAGGCAGGTGGGGTCAGGGGAGGCAGGTGGGGTCAGGGGAGGCAGGTGGGGTCAGGGGAGGCAGGTGGGGTCAGGGGAGGCAAGCGGTGTCAGGGGAGGCAGGTGGTGGAAAGAGGCAGGTGGGGTCAGTGGTGGAAGGTGTTGTCAGGGGAGGTGGAAGTGGAGAGAGAAAGGTGGTGACCACGCATGGCTGCCAAACCTCTCATTCATACTCTATTATAAATCTCAATCTTAGCTGTAAAATATTTATGCCAAAATATGTTAATTTTCGTGTATTAATATACATCATTAATCATTAACACGTTTTATTGTTTCCTGAAGAAATCAATAGCTGACTTGGCATTGTGGTGTGTATGGCCGGGTACCTGGGGGTGGGGGGGGGGGTCCTGGAGGTGTGAGAGGAGACCTGTCAACCCATCATTTTTTTTTTTGTCGGGCGAGTTGAGACGCTTCCAAGCCTGCTGCTTCAATACACGGTGTGGGTGGTGTGGTATGGTTTGGGTGGTGTAATTACCTAAGTGTAATTACCTAAGTGTAGTTACAGGATGAGAGCTACGCTCGTGGTGTCCCGTCTTCCCAGCACTCTTTGTCATATAACGCTTTGAAACTACTGACGGTCTTGGCCTCCACCACCTTCTCACTTAACTTGTTCCAACCGTCTACCACTATTTGCGAAGGTGAATTTTCTTATATTTCTTCGGCATCTGTGTTTAGCTAGTTTAAATCTATGACCTCTTGTTCTTGAAGTGCCAGGTCTCAGGAATCCTTCCCTGTCGATTTTATCAATTCCTGTTACTATTTTGTACGTAGTGATCATATCACCTCTTTTTCTTCTGTCTTCTAGTTTTGGCATGTTTAATGCTTCCAACCTCTCCTCTGGTGTGGTTTGGGTGTGGGTGGTGTGGTTGGGTGTGGGGGGATGATGTGGGTGGTGTGGGGTGTGTGGGGGATGATGTGGGTAGTGGTGTGGGGTGTGTGGGTGGTGGTGTGGGGTGTGTGGGTGGTGTGGGGGATGGTGTGGGTGGTGTGGGGAATGGTGTGGGTGGTGTGGGGGAAGGTGTGGATGGTGTGGGGGATGATGTGGGTGGTGTGGGTGGTGGTGTGGGGTGTGTGGGGGATGGTGTGGGTGGTGGTGTGGGGTGTGTGGGGGATGGTGTGGGTGGTGGTGTGGGGTGTGTGGGTGGTGGTGTGGGGAGTGTGGGTGGTGGGGGCGAATGGTGTTAGTGGTGTGGGGGATGGTGTGGGTGGTGTGGGGGATGGTGTGGGGGATGGTGTGGGTGGTGTGGGGGATGGTGTGGGGGATGGTGTGGGTGGTGTGGGGGATGGTGTGGGTGGTGTGGAGGATGGTGTGGGTGGTGTGGAGGATGGTGTGGGTGGTGTGGAGGATGGTGTGGGTGGTGTGGGGGATGGTGTGGGTGGTGTGGGGGATGGTGTGGGTGGTGTGGGGGATGGTGTGGGTGGTGTGGAGGATGGTGTGGGTGGTGTGGGGGATGGTGTGGGTGGTGTGGAGGATGGTGTGGGTGGTGTGTGGGATGGTGTGGGTGGTGTGGGGGATGGTGTGGGTGGTGTGGGGGATGGTGTGGGTGGTGTGGGGGATGGTATGGGTGGTGTGGGGGATGGTGTGGGTGGTGTGGGGGATGGTATGGGTGGTGTGGGGATGGTGTGGGTGGTGTGGGGGATGGTGTGGGTGGTGTGGAGGATGGTGTGGGGGATGGTGTGAGTGGGGTGGGGGATGGTGATTCTCGCATCTCCGATTATTATTGACACCAAAAGAGCATGAAAGATATTATAATGAAGCACCACACAACAAAGAAACAAACTAATGTGTCCTGGCATATGTTTAAAAAAAAAAAAAATAAGAAGGTTGTTGGGGCCGGACGGATGGAACGAATTCCGCACTGGAACGAATCGGCTTCGCCCCATATAGTTCGTTCAAGTGAGGACACACTGTACTCTCTTCAACTTTGTCACCTCAATTTTCGTTCTACGAGATTAAATTTGGTATCATTGTGTTCGCAATAAAATTCTCTACAGCACTAAATGCATATAAACTCCAAAAGCCCGGCTAATTACCTGCAGCAAGCAGAGAAAGTGCGAGCGAGTTACCCAGGAGCGCGCAAACGCGATAAAATGTTTTCACTATTTTCACTCTGGTCACCTCAATTTTCATCCTAGGTCTTTCATTTTGGTCTCAATGGATTCGTAATAGAATTCTCTAGAGGAATATTAGCATATAAAATAAAAAACCTGGTCATGCTCCAACTGCCAACGAGTTGAAGACGGGCCACGCGTTAGCCATGAGTGAGCGCTCAGACGCCTTCCTGCTACACTCCCAATTCCTGCCCACATATGTTTAGTATTATTTCCTGGCGGTAATCTCAATTTTCGTGTTACAGCGCTCATTTAGGTATGAAAATGTTCCTAATAGAATTCTTCAGATGGATATGTGCATATAAGGGCCAATTGAAGAACAACATTGCCTGTACAATACGGGAAACGGGCAAATACCCATCAAGATCGTCAGTCCCATATATCTAGCAATTTCCTTCACTGTCACTGGTTGCCATCTGTGCTTTGTACTTTGCCCAGTACCTGCCTTATTTTGGGAAGCATATAAATTTGTTTCATAGGCAATATATTTCAGCAATTTGTGTCAGAAAGAGTTGAATGAATCCAAGAACAGTGGTAGGTACAGGAACAGTCAAGCCTGGTGTACCTGTAAAATTGTCCACAAAGGGTGCAGTATTGTCACTACACCATCCATCATCAGAATCTGTTGGTGCTGGGGTACGTGTGGTACGTGTGGTATGTCTGGCTCTAGCACGAGCTCCAGTACCGCACCGTGCACGAGTGGCAATCTCGACCTCAGACTCCTCACTGTCCTCACTTTCATCACTATCAAAATCCTCATCGGCCGTCTCTGTTTCTAAATGTTCACTACTTGCATCAGTATCAATACCAACATCAGTTTCATCACTAGATGACCCAGACAAATCGTCAAATACAGCCTGAAACTTAGAGGGAGTTAGTCTCACATGCTTGTACTTCTCCTGTTCACTACTCAGCTTCTGTTTTTCACGCCTTTCTTTCGCAATTTTCTTCCTGGAAGGGCCTTGTTCATGATCACTATCCATCGTGGAGTAAGCGTAGATAGTTTCTGAAGCCGCAGTAAGAAATATAGCCACGGAAAATAGCCGAAATGTTCACACGTTTGAGACGCGAGGGGAGGTGACACCGGTCACAACAGTGGAGCGAAAACAATGGGCCGACGGCGTGTGCTGCGCCGCCTGCGGGCCACTAGGCGCAACAAAGAAAATGGGAAGACATCGGCGCGCATTTTAAAACCAGTCCCAAAAAAATTGGATAAAAACCTGATTTTTGGCGAATTTTTAAAGTGGATGACGCAATGCTGCGTCATCCCCGGCATTACCGCCAGTAAACGGATGACGCAATGCTGCGTCATCCCCGAGCGAAAGTGTTAATATTGTGTTAGCAGATCAATCCTTTTGATGTCCCCTGAAATGGGCCTGGTTAATCTCCTTCCATTATGGAACAACCCCCATCTTTGTTCCTTAACATTTTTGCTGCCCCGGCGGGCGACTCGGAGTGCACCTCAAGGCCAGCCAAGCGGTGGGCATGAATTCACCACCACCCACAAATGTTTATACTCTTTTTAGCTTTCTAACCTCAATTTTCGTGCTACATCGTCCAATTTGGTATCAAACTGTTCACAATAGAATGTTGTAAAGGGATATTTGCATATAAGAACATATAAGTTTCACTTTTCTATACTTTTGACAAAAACTCAATAACTTTCCTTCATACTTGTTTCTTTCAATGCTTTCATCATGGATTGGCTCTGTTCTTGATCAGTATCCATCTGGAAGTTAATTTGCAGTTTATAAAGTGGGTAACAACAAATACTCAAAATAAAGTAACCAGAATGGGGAACTTTTCAACTCAAGGGAAGGACGCGGCTGTCACAAGAACAGTGAGCCTCCAGTGTGGGTGGGTGCCCACACTGCGGGGTCAGGATGCCACGTGGGGTATACAGAGAATGGGCAGAAGTTTGCACACATTTTAAAACAAGTCCCATATTATTCGGATATTAAATGGAATTCCTACAGATTTTAAAAATTAATAACGTCGTTTACATCATCAGGCATACTCCGTATTTCGAGTCCGGGATGGAATGTGTGGCATCGGGCAGAGAAAGTGTTAATGAATCTGTTTTTTACAGCCAAAAGACTTTCCTCCCTAAGGCATTGTTGGAAGTATGCACAAGGATACTTGTGCTTACTTACTTACTTGTGCTTACATACTTAGGATCAGCCTAGAAATCAAGCAATGACACTTTTTTTCCGGGCGACCTCAATATCTTCCCTGACTCGACATTCTTTTCATTGGGGATCGGGATGATCCAATCCCAAAAGAAAAGTCACTCATATTTTGCACTAAAATAATGCAAAAATATGTCTTGGGCAGAATGTATGTGTGAAAAGACAGGTAGATTGGCATCCAGGATGACCCAGGCTGGTACCTAGTGGCGAGCTTGGGCATTAGGAATGGTTTCGTGACAGAAAGCAACTACCATCTCTTTTGTTTCCACCTCTTCTTTGTTTAAGCAAAATAAATAAGTTTGTATTGCCTTTCCTCTATGAGCACACTAGACATTTGTTGTGTGTTTGGCAGTCTTGCAGAAGTCCAGAATGACCTAGTAGTTTTGTGGACGTCTCTGTGATACCAGAGTTCATGCCGTGGGAAGCTACAGAGCTCCCCAGACCACCAAGAATGGAGCATTAGAATACATTCATTGCTAGATTTTTAACCATAAGCTAATATTTAGAGAATGAAGGTATGATATCCATTCTCAGAAAAAAGAACTGAGGTATGTCTAATGAGTGACACTCATAACACATGAATTGCATCACAAATGAATTGCACCCGTTAGTCTCATTTATATTCAAACATTAATTTGAATAGTCTAAATGTTCATAGTGACTAAATTTGGTTCACATAAATAATAATCACATATAACCTGTAATTGACTGTTCTATAATTACTGAATATGAAACTCAAAGTTACCTGCTTTTCTTGATCCTGTTTGTGGTAGCGCCTTAAGATCTGGGATGTAATCGTTGATACAGCATTACCAATAAGGTACTGAAGAATTCCATGAGATACCGTTGGAACTATTAGTAACCAGACTGGAAGCATGCGTCCTGGAACGTGTTAAAAGATCAATTTTAGAAACCAGTGGTTTATTAATGTTAGGATCACTAAGGTCAAATGTTTTTTATAATTATTGCTCCATGCAAGGTATATGGAGAAAAGCCATGTTGAAAGTAGATTTTCTTTACAGTACAGGGGATAGAGCTGCAGAGTGGTCCTATTTCAAGTGATTCCAAAAATGAATTGACATGTACAGAATGACTGAAGGCCCTGTTGGCATGCAAATTAAGGTGTAGAATGAAACAAACTAGCAAGTCTTGTTGTCTACATTAAGAAAGCCTTGAGATTATTGAAGAAAATCTATCTTTCCTTGACATTAACATTCCTCTAATTGCAATGATTTTATCAACCTAACTGATTTTGACAAATTTAAAAGTTACTACTGCTTTGGTTCTAAATACTATCAACAAACCAACAAAGAAAATGGATCTGAGATTAATGGTGTACTTGTTAATTATCTATGGCATAACTTGGAGGACTAAGCACAATAACTAACTTATTATCATTAACCATCGTGCTGCACCGAGTTTATTGTGAAATTCCCTGTGCGCATGAAATAAAGTGTTCCCAAAAAATTATTTTTTCTTCGTAAAATGATGAATTCCCTTCCCTGGACATGTCTATGTAAAAATAAATACCAAATTCCACTTAATTTGGCTGTGGGGACGTGGACAAGGTGCGCTGTGACGTCATCAGGGCCTGGTCGCCCGTGCACGAATCGCCCAGATGCGGTCACGCAGGCCATTCAAGCACCAGATGTTGCCACAAATATATTTTCAATTATTTCTTCTATGTATTTCCAATGTGGTTTTATTTATTTTTTATCGTATATGATGCATATTTGTGTCCTTTACAATATGTATACAGTAGAACATTCATAATATTCCATGGAACTGTGATACACATGTCAGTAATGTGTACACAATAAATGTTTATTGTTGCAATACAGCATTACTTGTTAAAAATTAACTAAAATTACAATATGTACAGTTTCACACACTATTTACACAGTAACACACTGTATTACACACTCAGTACTTCAGAAAAAGAGTAATAATCAACGATGTAGTCCATGGTGCACAGCGCGACTTCGCTCTCATTGTACTAGGTACAGATAAATTTTTGCTTCCCCTTTCTTCATTCTGTGTGCTTGCAAATAACACACTCACGTACACCCTTGGCTTTAGTACTAGTAGGTTGTATGTAGCCAAGCTTGTAAAGCATAAGGTAGTATTGAAAAGATTATAGGAAAAGATCAATTTGTAAGGTAGTCTTGATAAGATCACTTTGTATGGTCCCACACAGGAAGAGATTCAGCTTGCCTTAAAGACTGTCCGTCAGTCAGGAAGAGATTCAGGTATTCTTGAAAATATCTATGGAAAACACCACCATGTGAGCCGCTAACACTGTTCATCTATGCTACTTGTATCAGATGCATCATCACTGAACACAAAACGATTCATCTATGTATCACCTAAATAAATTGGAGATAGCATAGGAGTGCAAGGGTGACACTCAGAGCTACAACTGGATACGCTCGCTGTATCGTCCTCATAGGTGCTGTATCACTTACATCCAACCTTTGTGTTAGGTCCTTATTGCACCTAGCTTCACCAATATTATGACCCTTATGTTCTTCAAACAATAAGGTTTGAATTTCACAGACAGAGCGTTATCTTTCAAAACAGCGTCAAACAGGTGTGTGGGAGCCAGAGATACGTGCGCTACCCATGGTTCTTCACTCAGAACTAACCCAGCTAGCAGCCCTAGGGCATTCTGGGAATTTTTTCCAAGATGGCTGCCTCTCACTGGAGGTCCTAAGAGTCCATTTCGTACACAACCAACCTCACACACATTTAGAGTGGGTACGAAAAAATTAAAAAACCAGCGTTGAATGTAATGAAACGCCATTTTCTGGGTGAGACCCGGAGGCTCCCCGGAGCTTTACCGGCTGATATGCTAATGTAAGACTTTGGCATCAGTCATGTGTATGGAGTTCTAGGGCCTACCGGGGACCACGGCCAGAACCTGGCCCCTTCAGAGAGACAAGGGGAGCAATGGCCTATAGAAACCCCCATGTGGTTGGAAGCATTCTATGTCTGCCATCGACCGGGTCAAGCATCCAGAAAGGTAAGCATTCCAAAACAAACCCCTATTCTGGTGAATATTGCTACCTAAAGCCGAACTAGTGGATAGAACTCTTCAACAGAAAACAAGGAAACTAGTATGACGTCATACGTTACCGTGCCGCTGTCTGCGCAGCTCCCCCCCTCCCCGGGAGGGGGAAGGGGAAGCCCCAGACCTCCCACGCCGGCTATCCACCGATCAGTTCTGAGGCTGGATGTCAAAACACGCAAAAAAAACGCCGACCGGAGGGAGGGAGGGTTGCCGGGGAGCCTCCGGGTCTCACCCAGAAAATGGCGTTTCATTACATTCAACGCTGGTTTTCTGGGGGGAGCCCCGTCAGCTCCCCAGAGCTAACTACCCACAGAGGAAGGTCAAAGGGACAGAACCGGGAGGCGGACACCACTCACCCCCCAAGGAGGCGAGACAACCGGCAGCAAACGCCAACCCAAGGCGCCACAGCCCCGAAAAGTCCCGGGAACAACACGAGAACAACGAGCAGCAAGGCCCCTGCACGAACACCAAAAACCATGCCCAAAAGACCGCAAGGCCACTTCGCCCAGACGGCAGTGAGAGCAGCGAAGCCACGAACGCCACAGGCATGAGGGAAGAACACAGGCAGCCTAGCCGCAAGAACATGGCTGACCACCCGGGACACTATCACCCGCGAACCGGGAAGAACAGAACCGGATCAATGCAAAACGCGCTCCGGACCCAAACGCCGTGGCACACAAACAACAGCGGAGGGCCGCCACTGAACACAAAAAACGACACACCCCCGGCCCGACCAACGAAGCACCAACAAACCCTGGACCCCTCCAGAACGCAGCAGCCCCACCCCACGCCAGAAAAGATGGAGACTGCTGCCACCGAACAACCAAAACGCTAAAACCGAAGGAGCAAGAAAACTCAGCGACTCGACCCCCAGAGGCAAAGGCCAAAAGGAAAGAGCCGACGAAAAAACACACCGGAACCGAAGGGGCACTACCAACCGAGGAGAAGACAGAGCACGCTGACCAGAGACCAAGATGGTGCAAGCGGTGCACGAATAGGCCGGAGGTGAAACGACGCACAAGACAGCTGACTAACGGTGCAGAAGCAACACCAAGACCGAAAGCAAGCTGAAGCGGCTCCGCCCGCGCCGCACGAAAAGAGGCGACAGTATGTGGCAAGACGACGGCCCCCAACCCCCACCAGAAAACCAAGCCGAGAGTAAACCAAGCTAACAAGAGTAACCACCTAAGAAGGAACAGGAAAAGGAAGGACCGCCAAAATACCCCATACTGCCGCCAAGAGAAGCACACAGGTGGGACACCTACCACGAAGCCACCCGACCACCAACCGGAGGCGAGACCGCAAGGCAGAACATAAGCAGCCCCGACAAGGCCCCTCCGAGCCCAGGAAAAAGCGGAGCCGCGGGAAAATCTCGGGCGCGACCACCGAAACCCAGGCGGCACAAGGAGATGGCACGTCTGCCGAACAGAAAAACTCCCCAAAACATGCAAGCCCGCCAGGAGTTCAGAAACGACGGGTCGACGCGAGTCATCGCAAGACCCCAAAAAAAAACCAACCGGCAGGGCAAGCTAGGAAACCAAAGAAGGCGGAAGGGTCGCCGCCAGAACAGTACCCGAACCAAGGGGTATGAACAACTGCAATAGACCGAGACAAAGAAGCACATCACAGGACACAGGCTGACAATGCCTAAGAACACACACAGAACACCCTGCCTCCTGTGCAGCAGGGAAGAAAGAGCAGAAGCACAAAAACTCCAGGATAACAACCAGGGGTGGACAATCAGGCAGGGACAGAAAAATCCCCACGCAATCCCCAGGCACAAAACGGCAGCAAAGTGCCACTCCACAACCGGACACAGGAACAAGGACACGCTACCGTGAAACACGGTACCAATGCGCACGTGCAGCAGCAGCAACAGGCACCACTGCAACATGCAACATGTAATTAGCAACTCCCTTCTGCAAAGGCAGATAACGGAGCAGGCAGACCCCAGACAGGGCCAACGGAGACACGACAAAACCCCGCGGGCCCAGAAACCTGCACCAGGCGACCGACGGCGGAGAAACCCCGCTCGATATCTGCTGGATGAGGTACTGGGAGCTCTGTTACACCTCAAGGCCGGCCCAAGGCCAGGCTAGACCGGCCAGAGGGTGGCCCATCAGGCAGCTGCTAGGAGCAGTCCACCGGCCCACATACCCCCACAACCAGGACGGGCCGGAACTGCCATACGAAAACAGGCTAGTGCGCCCTGGAAGTCCACAGACGAACCAGCAAGAAGGCTTATGCTCGCAAGTAGGTCGTGCAACAAGAACAGACCTCTGATGGTAATACAGTGTTCCCCAATTGTGCCAATAGCACCACTGCACTCCACTGGTACTATCCCGCAAGTTCTACCAGATAGGCGGGACCCAAGAGCCAGAGCTCAAATCCTGCAAGCACAGTCAGGAGCCTTACCAAGTGAGTACAGAACCAACCCCTACAACCCCCACACCTCACAACATGAAAAAAGGAGGGTCCCCTGAATGACTCCAGCATGGGTTGGACAAGCACATGAGGGGGACAGGAAGGGTTGAAAAAGGGACAGTCGCTGGTGTGCGAACGGTCTCAGTCGTACAAAAATATACCTAAATAAAGACAGGTATATAAACAACTCCGCATCCAGCACCCGGCCAAAAGACGCCAGACCGCAGAAACTCACCTGGCGAACGGTGGCACGAACTTGACGACTCAACCGTGCCCAGAAGAACCTGGGAGCACCGCCAGGTGAAGACGCCAGAGCCGGACCCTGCCGGACCCGCAGGAGAGCAGGGAGAGGCGAAGGAGGTAGTCCACACCCATGACAGGGAAAACCACGGTGTCCTCCCCCACAACTGGGAACCAGGACACCCCCGGCGTGAAGGGGCACATACCGCAGCCAGGGAGAAGAACGAGAGGCGAAGCACTGTAGCAAAAAGGGCGCAAAACACCAGCACTGAAACACCGCCCAGACCAAAACAAACTCCACGGCGCATGCGCATAACACGCTGGCTGAACCGCACACCCTCTCTGCGGGAAGGCGCCAGCCAGGACTACTGCATGAGAAAAGTAGCCAAAAGACGAAGCAGGAACAATAAAACTGGCCAAAGAAGCAAAGAGCCCAAAAAAGAACCCAACCGGGCGACAAGCAGCCCAACCGGGCGACAAGCAGCCCAACCGGGCGACAAGCAGCCCAACCGGGCGACAAGCAGCCCAACCGGGCGACAAGCAGCCCAACCGGGCGACAAGCAGCCCAACCGGGCGACAAGCAGCCCAACCGGGCGACAAGCAGCCCAACCGGGCGACAAGCAGCCCAACCGGGCGACAAGCAGCCCAACCGGGCGACAAGCAGCCCAACCGGGCGACAAGCAGCCCAACCGGGCGACAAGCAGCCCAACCGGGCGACAAGCAGCCCAACCGGGCGACAAGCAGCCCAACCGGGCGACAAGCAGCCCAACCGGGCGACAAGCAGCCCAACCGGGCGACAAGCAGCCCAACCGGGCGACAAGCAGCCCAACCGGGCGACAAGCAGCCCAACCGGGCGACAAGCAGCCCAACCGGGCGACAAGCAGCCCAACCGGGCGACAAGCAGCCCAACCGGGCGACAAGCAGCCCAACCGGGCGACAAGCAGCCCAACCGGGCGACAAGCAGCCCAACCGGGCGACAAGCAGCCCAACCGGGCGACAAGCAGCCCAACCGGGCGACAAGCAGCCCAACCGGGCGACAAGCAGCCCAACCGGGCGACAAGCAGCCCAATCGGGCGACAAGCAGCCCAACCGGGCGACAAGCAGCCCAACCGGGCGACAAGCAGCCCAACCGGGCGACAAGTAGCCCAACTGGGCGACAAGTACAGTGTGTCCTCACTTGAACGAACTATATGGGGCGAAGCCGATTCGTTCCAGTGCGGTATTCATTCCATTCGTCCGGCCCAAACAACCTTCTTAATTTTTTTTTGTTTGTATTATTTTTATTTTTTTTATATATGCCAGGACACATTACCATTAGAAAACATTGCACCTGACTCATGAAGGGAGTCCTTGCTAGTGCTGGTCCTGTAGGCCTACTGTGAAACCGTACCAAAAACTTTTGAATTTTAGTTTGTTTCTTCGTTATGCGGTGCTTCATTATAATATCTTTCATGCTCTTTAGGTGTCGATAATAATCTGAGATGCAAGAATCACCATCCCCACACCACTCACACCATTCCCCACCATCCCCCACACCACCCACACCATTCCCCACACCACCCCCAACACCACTAACACCATTCGCCCCCACCAAACACACCCCCACACCCCACACACCCCACACACCCCACACCACCACCCACACCATCCCCCACACCCCACACCATCCCCCACACCACCCACACCACTCACCACACCACCCACACCATCCTCCCACACCATCCTCCACACCACCCACCACACCAACCGACCACACCAACCGACCACACCAACCGACCACACCAACCCACCACACCAACCCACCACACCACCCACAACCACCCACACCACACCACACCACCCACACCACACCACCCACACGTAAACACCCACCACACCACACCACCCACCACACCACACCACACCACACCACCCACACCATCCCTGGGGTGTATTGAAGCAGCAGGCTTGGAAGCATCTCGACTCGCCTGACAAAAAAAATAATTGATGGGTTGACAGGTCTCCTCTCACACCTCCAGGACCCCCCCCCCCCAGGTACCCGGCCATACACACCACAATGCCAAGTCAGCTATTGTTTTCTACAGGAAACAATAAAACATGTTAATGATTAATGATGTATATTAATACATGAAAATTAACATATTTTGGCATCAATATTTTACAGCTAAGATTGAGATTTTTAATAGAGTATGAATGAGAGGTTGGCAACCATGCGTGGTCAGCAACCTACCCCCCTCCACCTACCTTACTGCTTCCCTACACTCCCTCTCTCTCCACTTCCACCTCCCCTGACAACACCTTCCACCACTGACTCCACCTGCCTCCTTCCACCACCTGCCTCCCCTAACACCTTCCACCACCTGCCTCCCCTGACACCTTCCACCACCTGCCTCCCCTGACACCTTCCACCACCTGCCTCCCCTGACACCTTCCACCACCTGCCTTCCCTGACATCTTCCACCACCTGCCTCCCCTGACACCTTCCACCACCTGCCTTCCCTGACATCTTCCACCACCTGCCTCCCCTGACACCTTCCACCACCTGCCTTCCCTGACATCTTCCACCAATGACCCCACCTACCTCCACTGACACCACCTGCCTCCCCTGACACCACCTGAAATGGTGCCAGCCACCTCACCAAGGCCTAACGTTCACACGACCTGTGCTTGTTTTATTGGCCTCCTCAAAATTTAATCTAAATAGACTTACAAATTGTTTTCAAATAATATTGTTTGTTGTTATAACTAATAAAATATTGTCTGTTTTGAAGTTTTATTCATTTTATACAGTACAGTACTGTATTAATACCTAATGTATTACAGTACAGTACGTAGGCTGTTAGAGGGAGGGAGGGAGGGAGGGATCCAGGAAACCCCCTCTCCCACCCCCAATGGCTCAAGGAGCGATGTTATCTACACCCCAATTGTATTAAAAATTCTGGGAAAAGGAAATGTGTTCAAACTGTTTAAAATATTTACTGTATATATATCACAATTTTCACTATTATTATTGCTCCAATATGACATTTTTCTAATAAAAAGGCTATTTTCAGTGTAGATAATGCGATAATTACCATTAAATTTATTCGTGGCATCTGACAACGAGAGGAGAGGAGAGTTAGTGGCTGATGGTCAGGTGCAGGAAGGAGGGGGGGGGGGGCTGGAGCATGGAGGCACCAGTCACGTGTTGCCTCTACAGCTTCTACTGACACCACTATTACTCCAGCTTCCCTTGACAACTTCTACCACTGACAACCATCCTCTACTGACACCACTTGTCTCCTGACAACAACTCTCTCACCAATGCCCCCCTGACACCATTTTATCACCATTTCATCTGGTTGTCAGCTGCCTGGCTGACAGCCTGCCTCCCATGAGAATACGTAACTTACACTACCTGCCCCTTAACAAAAAACCCTAACTACTGACACCACTTGCCTCCTGGCAACAACTCTCTCACCAGGGCGACAAGCAGCCCAACAGGGCGACAAGCAGCCCAACAGGGCGACAAGCAGCCCAACAGGGCGACAAGCAGCCCAACAGGGCGACAAGCAGCCCAACAGGGCGACAAGCAGCCCAACAGGGCGACAAGCAGCCCAACAGGGCGACAAGCAGCCCAACAGGGCGACAAGGACGAGGAGCCGACAGACGTTCCAATAATGCGGGAAGTAGCGAAAAACCTTCCCGTACCCTCGAGAACACAGAAGCCAACACTAGTCCCGAAGGCACACGAAGGCGCAGGCACACCCGAGATCAGAAGTCACGCAGAACCCCATCGAACGGGGAAACATGACGAAAACACCATCCCAAAAAGGGGTGGGAGGAAACATCCACCCACAGGACGGAACCAACCGACTCAAAGGCCAAGGAACCGAACCCGGGAGGGGCCGACGCCCAACAGCACGTACGGCGAGTGGGGAGGAAAGACCCCACTCCGCGTAACCACAAGCCCCGCCTAGAGGGGGATAAAAAAAAACCCCACGGGGTCCAACGGGGCCAAGGCCCCCCAAGTCAGCCCCTCCCCAGCCCCGGGAACCTACACGACAGGCCCCGGGGCCGAGCCGTTCCCCCAAAGCCCCGGCCGTACCAGAAAACCGGGGCAGCCGTGAAAACACTAAGGAAGGGAGCCCACTGGCAGATTCATACAACACGGCTGGAGGAACAGGCTCAAATGCCCCCGTCACAACCCTGGAAGGGGAATTCCCCGTGTCGCAACACCATCAAAATCCCCGCCCCGAACCTACAGACGGTAAGGAACCGGATGCAGGCAGGTAGGGTGATCCAGGGGAAAGACAAGGGGGGCGTGGATGGAACCGAAGCAACCAACACCCCCAAGTCCCAGAACGAACTACAACGGGGCAGCCCCGGGGCTCCCGGGGAGGAAACCACGAGAACGTTGCCACCACCAAGGCTCAAGTGCAACGCCCCTGCTGCCCGCACCCGCTTTGTCAGCACAACTGGGTAACCGAGCCCCAACGAGCAACCAAACTCACAGGACTCCGGGTCGAAGGTGTCACCGACCCCACAGGCAGCAGACGGAGGCAAAACAGAGTCACCCAGAGACAAAGGGTGAGAGCAACCCTCAAACTCGCTGGAAGCGAGGGGGGGACTCTGGGGTCACATCCATCGGACCCGTGCGCCCCCAGGGGTTTCCCAGGGTCCCGAGTGTTTACTATAAGAGGACTCGCACTCAGGTAATCCCAGGCAGGGTACTGCTAACCGGCACCCAAAGCTACCAAACAACTTTCTAAGAGCTGAACCCCCGGGATGTGTACACTCACAGGGACCTAGCAGGGGGTACCACCAGAAAATACTCAGAACACAAGGGACACAAGGGGCAAGAACGAAGGCAGACCCCCCCCCCCCCCCCACCAGGTAGATAAACAAAAAGAAAAAGAAAACCCGGTAAGAGGACAGCGTACCCAAGCGGAACAGAGCCGGCCGCTATGATTGGTAAAGACAAGCTGCACAGTACCCTGCGCCCCACCAGTGCAAAAACTGCCCCTTACTCTAAGGCGAACAAGAGAGACAGAACACCCGAGCACACAAAGAGCGGCCGAAAACCAAGCAGTAAACGGCCAAGCAGGGGCAGGACCCAAGGAACTTGTGGAAGGTGGCCCCAAGCCCCAAGGGCAGTACTTACAGGACACCTAGGGAAGGGAACCCTAGGCGCATGCAGCCCGAGTACTGGAGAATCACTCCCGGCTCACGCACCACCTAGAAAACAGACACCACACTCTAGGTACAGTGCTGAAACAACCACTGGAGCCAGAGCACAGAACCGTTGCCTATAGCATCAGCCGAAGAACTGATGGGTGGATAGCCGGCGTGGGAGGTCTGGGGCTCCCCCTTCCCCCTCCCGGGGAGGGGGGAGCTGCGCAGACAGCGGCGCGGTGACGTATGACGTCATACTAGTTTCCTTGTTTTCTGTTGAAGAGTTCTATCCACTAGTTCGGCTTTAGGTAGCAATTTTCACCAGAATAGGGGTTTGTTTTGGAATGCTTACCTTTCTGGATGCTTGACCCGGTCGATGGCAGACATAGAATGCTTCCAACCACACGGGGGTTTCTATAGGCCATTGCTCCCCTTGGCTCTCTGAGGGGGCCAGGTTCTGGCCGTGGTCCCCGGTAGGCCCTAGAACTCCATACACATGACTGATGCCAAAGTCTGACATTAGCATATCAGCCGGTAAAGCTCCGGGGAGCCGATGGGGCTCCCCCCAGAAATAGTTTTCTCAGTTGGCGCAGTTTCCCACCGACCGAGAATACTCGGTTGGATCAATTAAGTGGTTAAGCAACCTTATATTTGTGAGATATCTTTGTTTTTTCTTTCCATGCAGGGGGAAGTGGTGTGGCCTTATTTCACGGTCGTTTTATGCAGTGAATATAAGCCTAAACCTGAATTCCATCTCTAAATTTTTGGGGTCGATCTATGTACCGGATCGACTTGTAGGCCGGCATATACTGTATGTAACTGCTATTATTTTGCGATGATAATATTACAGAAGAGCCTGACTGTGATAAAGACTGTACAATGTTCAGATATCAGTGAACAAAATGCTGTTCAAGATGTTCACAGTGCTAGGCAGGTAGCCACAGCACACTACCATTGTTTGGTCCATCTAAGAATCATGAAATGACTTCTCAAGTCCCTTTACAAAATAAACTTGTGGAAAATTATTCATTTGCAGGATTTAGTGACCAGGATTCTGATAATAGCAGCATTATGGTGAGAATTAGTGATGTAATATCCTAGGACCTCTAGTAAACTTTTACCAGTAGTACAGTGACATTTACCCAATTGAAAAAATGCCCCATGATTACTCTTCTCATTGGGGAATTACAAATCAAACATTTACTATTTACATGCAGAAGACGATTCACAATAACATGGCTGAAGATATGACTAAACCACACTTCAGAAATGAAGGAACAACAACGTTCCAGTTCGTCCTGGACCACTATCAAGTCGTGTGTTTCTTTGACGTCGAAGAAACGTCTTTGTTTCTTCATCTTGTGATGTGTGTGATTTAGTCATCTTACTATTTACACTCGGTAAATACAAATTATAACTTAACTCTCACGGTGAAACGTACCTGTCTGTGGCTGAGTGAACGACAGAAGGCGTGTTAGTCCTTCCTTAAACACATCTAGAACACCTGGTTTTTCACTGGCTATTTCACTTTGAACAGTTTCTACAAGGCTGGCACTATAAAATGGAGTGATGAGAGCCAAGGCAGAGCACTTTAAAAGCAAATGTTGCCCTATGGTCTTTGGAGAGCTATGAGGCGAGATCTCTCTGAAATGTTGAAATACAAAATTAAACAGATCAGTAGGATTTGGTTGTCCATGTCTCATGAAACATGTTATGAAATATTTTAAAAATTTAATTTTCTTGATTAATGGGCCCTTTGTCTCCCACTGCACATAATTTTTAAATGTTTAAATTACAAATAGTGTATTTTAGTGCAATGATATTAAAACCACATCATAAAATATACAGTATTATATAAATACACTGGAAACTCACCCTAAATTTCTATATGAGGAGGACAATTTGTTGCCTGTCAACCTTACCTGATCTGACTGACCACCTGCATGTTTGCTTGCCTGCCTGTCTTACCTCTCCTGCCTGCCTGCCTGCCTGCCTTACCTGCCTGCCTGCCTTACCTGCCTGCCTGCCTTACCTACCTGTTTGCCAACTGCCTGCCTGCTAACTTGCTGCCTGCTTGCCTGCTTGACTGATTCACCATATCATTTTATTAATAGAGTATGATTCCATAAGTAGAATAATCAAGTTGTGTGTGTGTAGGATATATGAGGCAGTGATTAGTGGGCTAAGTCTTCCTCCTCCATTGTCAACAAATATGTTAATCATATAGGATCTGGCTGGTCATTTAGGAAATTGCGTCTGCCCGAAAAGCTATGCATGTTAGTGGCTTTACAAAAATGTAAAAACTATCAATGTACTCTTATAAACCCAATGTACCTTCTTGTATAAATAAATACAGTAAATAAATAAATAAATAAAATAAATAAATAAATAAATAAAAGAACTTAGGAGTACAGTTGAGTTCATTCTCCACACGCCACTGGGAATCTGGGGCTTTAATTCCAGATTTCAATCACTGGTTTGAATCCCAGGTGGGACTGAAATGGTTGGCACTTTTCCTATCACCTAATGCCTCTATTCACCTAATAGTAAATAGGTACTTGGGAGTTAGTCAACGGTTTTGGGGTTGCATCCTGGGGAGGGTCAATAGGACCTGGAGTAGAGCTGTCCTCCACATCCTCAACCCCGGAAGAAAAAGCAGAGTCCAGGGGAAAGGCAGAAAAGAAGGGGGTCAGCTGGTGGGACCCAGAAGCCTCGAAAGGAGGATCAGGCTCAAATGCCTCCGTCCCCAACTCGAATGGGGCAACCCCTGAAGCTGCCCGAGGCTCATCACCAACTAAGCCCCGACTCCGAAAACCTCAGACATTTGGGAGCCAGGAACAAAAAGGAGAGAAGCAGGGCTAACAACACCAACTAGGGAAGGACTGGGAAGTGCGGACTGAACCAAAGTCGAAGCGACTAACAATCCAAAGTCCAGGTTCCTATAAACAAACCGAGGCAGCCTCGGGGCATCCGGGTGGGCAACTAAACCTAGCGCATTGTAGGAACCTAAACCATGCATGCAATACGGATGCCACCTGTACCCAAACCTCAATGTTTACAAAATGGGTAAATTGAAGCACGAGCAGAGAACACGTCTCGCAAGACTTAGGGTCAAAGATGTCATTGACCCAACAGGCAGCAAGACGAAGGCAAAACTGATGACTGTCACCCTGAGACAAGGGCACACAGCAACTTTCAATCTCACACGAGGCGAGCTGGAACCCGGAAGACGCATCCACCAAGCACCGACAGGGTTTTCTAGGGCCCGTAGGTTGACTGCTACGGGAAGCCCAGGCAAGGTGTTGCAAAACCTGTTAAACCCAAGAAATAAAAGGGGGGGGAAATGAGCTAAAACACTGAAACTCCTGCAACATGTACAATCACGAGGGCCTAGCGGAGGGCCACCAAAATATCATAAGTGGACCACTAGCCAAACTAGGCAGACCCCCCACTAGGCAAAGAAAACAAAAATAAAAGAAAAACCCTGCAAAAGCACAACGTCCCCAGAGGAAACAGGAACACAGCCACTGCATAGGTAGATAAGCTGTGCAACACCTTGTGCTCCAAACAGCAACACCACCACTTCCTATCCAAGGCAAGAACCCCTACGGAAGTGGAGTCCCGAAGGTACTATGGAAGAGAACCTTAGCACCCAGGGGTAGTACTTACAGGGCGCTTAGGGAAATCAGCCCTAAGCACATGTAACCCCAGTATATTTAGTTACAGCTGTCACCGAACACCATAACACATCAGGAAACACCACGAAGGCAAAACACTCCCAAGAAATCAAGGCCAGAGTTGACGACTGCCCCAGATCGCATCAGCCAACAAACTGGGGTGTGAGAGTAGCCAACGCGGGGGGTCTGGGGTTTCCCCCTCCCCCTTCCGGCTGCACAGACAAGTGGCACAGCAGCAGTGGTATGATGTTTGCTTGCTTCCTTGAGAGTTGGGGAGTTCTGTTTCCCTGTACATTTTTTGGTTGCAATTTTCTTACCAGGTGGCGTTTGTGTTGTTATGACTACCTTTCTGGGTGCCTAGCCCCAGTCGATGGCAGACAAGGAATACCCCAACCACAGGGAGGGTTTTCCAGAGGTCATTGCTCCCTTGCCTCTCTAAAGGGGGTGGTCAGGTTCTGGCTCGTGGTCCCTGGTGGGCTGAACTCCATTAACTAATGCCCTAGACTAATATATCGCATATCAGTACGATAGCTCCAGGGAGTCGAAGGGGCTCCCTACAGAAAACTAGATATAAAACCCCTGAAAGACATTGAAATAATAATGTAAAAATGTATTTGGGATAGCCCC
The DNA here is from genome assembly GCF_040958095.1 of Procambarus clarkii. Classification (NCBI taxonomy): domain Eukaryota; kingdom Metazoa; phylum Arthropoda; class Malacostraca; order Decapoda; family Cambaridae; genus Procambarus; species Procambarus clarkii. Next base: position 40,099,591 of record NC_091157.1, read on the forward strand.
CTGCCACACTCACTGTTGGCCGCAAGGCTGACTTTCGATACTTGTTCTGTGAATATAAACTCTCAACACACAATCTTTGAGGTTCATTATGGTGCAACAAAAATGTAGATAGTTATATATAACATGTGTATATAATATAATAACAGCAAAACACTGTTTGATCCAAGAATTTCAAGCCATTTCTCGTTTACGAACTTACGCGATAACCGATGGGTCTCGTCTCCAAGGGGGTTCACACACCAGGTGAGAGAATGTCAGGCTTCTACTAAAGCTAGAACAGGATTTTCACACATTCCCCCCCCCCCCCCACTGCACTCTGGCTCTGTCATCTAAGACTTGTTCATCCTCTGATGCTCTTCTTTCAATACACTGTTCTGGCTTCAGTAGAAGCCTCAGGAAATCCTTGAGAGTTCAGTAGAACTCCAGGTTGCAATCCCTATACCACGTCGTGGTCCAGTCGCTAGAAGTATGTGTGTGGGAACATCCGCATGGGTTCGAACCCCCCCATCACTGCTCCTACGGATTTTCACTAATTTATTTCATAGATACTCTTGTTTTTTATACTGATATTTCATTATCAGGAATAGAAATGTCTTTTAAGTTCACCGAGGTCCCCTAGCCAAGGGCAAGGAAGTCTGCCCAACAGTCAATCATCCAGTTACTGGCCTGATCCAATGAGGCTTCACCCACCTAAGTGAGGAGCACATCACTCTTTGCACCACTGTGGTAACTGCACACCTCAGGCTAGTGTGTTCGGAGAGGTACTAGTCAACTAGCAACAAAGGTACCAAAACTATAGTGCAAACCTCATCAGTATACCTGCTATATTAATGCATTTGCAAATAGTAAATCAAAGATATAGCTACTGTAGCTGATATACAGTACTTATAACACTTTAATTATTGTGTAATAATACAATTACCCCTTTTTTTAGTTCTTTTACATCAGTTAATTATTAACAATTGTTCCCCACCATATCTATTGTCTTCATCATCAATCAGTTTTTGCAATAAAAAAAATCCAAATTGGCAATAATTATATCAATTTTTGTATTTCAAAGAACTGTGTTGTAAAAGAATAGTACAGTGGTACCTCGCATAACGAATTTAATCCGTTCCATGTTCGTCATGTGAAACGGACGTCATACAAAACGAGTGTCCCCCATGTAACCAGTGTGATGCACTGTGTTTATTGTAAAATTTCCCTAGTGTGCATGAAATGTGCATCAAATGTTCCCCAAAATATAATTTTTCTTTGTAAAATGATAAATTACCGTCCCTGAACATGTCTATGTAAAAATAATTACCAAATTCCACTTACTTTGGCTGTGAGGGCGTGGACAAGGTGCGCTGTGACGTCATCAGGGGTTGGTCGCCTGTGTGTGAAGCTCCCAGACACGGTCGCGCAGGCCATTCAAGCACCGCGTGTTGCCACAAATATATTTTCAAATACTTTTTCTATGCATTTCCAATGCGGTTTTATTTGTTTCTTTTATCGTATATGATGCATATTTGTGACCTTTACAATATGTATACAGTAGAATGTTCATAATTTTCCATGAAACTGTGATACATGTGTCAGTAATGTGTCCACAATAAATGTTTATTGTCACAATATTACGTGGTAAAAATTCACTAAAATTACAATATGTACAGTTTCACATACTATTTACACAGTAACACACTGTATTACACACTCAGTACTTTGGAGGTGGGTAATAGTCAACGAAGTAGTCCATGGTACATAGCGCAACTTTGCTCTCCTTGCACCAGCTACAGATAGATTTTCGTTTCCTGTTTCATCGTTCTGTGTGCTTGCAAATAACGCACTCGCGTGCACCCTTGGCTTTAGTACTTGTAGGTGGTATGTAGCCAAGCTTGTAAAGCATAAAGTAGTATTGAAACGATTATAGGAAAAGCTCAATTTGTAAGGTAGTCTTGAAAAGATCGCTTTGTAAGGTCCCACACAGGAAGAGATTCAGCTAGCCTCAAAGAGTGTCCATCAGTCAGGAAGAGATTCAGGTATTCTTGAAAATATCAATGAACACCACCACCATGGAAGCCGCTAACACTGTTCATCTATGCTACTTGTATCAGATGCATCATCACTGAACGCAGAAAACGATTCATCTATGTATCATCTATATACATTAGAGATGGCAAGGGTGGGGCTCAGAGCTACACCTGGATACGCTTGCTGTATCATCCTCATAGGTGCTGTATCACTGGCATCCGACCGTTGTGTTAAGCCCTTATTGCGCCTAGCTTCACCAATGTTATGACCCTTATGTTCTTCAAACAATAGGGTCTGAATTGCACCGACTGAGCGCAGTCTTTCAACACCGTGTGAGACAGGTATTTGAGAGCCAGAGGCACGTGTGCCACAAATGGTTGCTCACGCAGTACTAACCCAGCCAGCAGCCCTTGTCTTTCATATTCGTTATGGCAAAAGGTTCGTTCAGTGTTTGTTGGGTAGGCTGCTCCATTATGTCAATCATTCTTTGTTTCAAATGTGTTCCATTTGTTTTGTATTTGTCACTTACGTCTCAATAATGGAGCAGCCTACCCGACAAACACTGAACGAACCTTTATGACATTTGTCCATTTTTCAAATTGTTTCAACAGTTCTTTTATTTTTTTTTTTTTTAAGAAACATGGAGCAGCCAACCTGTAGACCACCGAACGAACCTTTTTGACATTTGTACTGGTTTTCAAAATTCTTCATTTTTTTATTATTTACGTTTTTTGTATGTAAGAAACATGGAGCAGCCTACCTGCCGACCACCGAACGAATCTTTTGCTATAAGACAAATGAAAAATAAATAATGAACACATTTGAAGAAAGGAAAATGTCATAATGGTTTATTCAGTGTATGTAAGGTAGGCTTCTCCATTATTGAGACGTAAATGACAAATAAAAAACAAATGGAACACATTTGAAACAAAGAAAGATTGTTATAATGGAGCAGCCTACCTGCCGAACACCGAACGAACCTTTTTGACATTTGTTGTATATCAGACATTTCATTTCTTTTTTCCTACAAAAATGTCAATGCTTTGCAACATCTCAGCAGTCACCCTTTTATATCCCAGCATCATTAGCATCTTTAAACAAGAACAACATAATTTATGTGCATCGTCGGAGGCATCTAAGAATGTGCAAGAAGCAGCGCGACCCCACCATGTGGTGTTGACGTTACTCAAACCAGTGTTCGTCATACGGGACGATTTGACGCCGATCGGGCCGTTCGTTACCCAAAATATTCGTCTTTTGGGGCAATCGTTATGCGAGGTACCACTGTATATTGATAAAACTGAAAATTATTATTACTGTACTGTATATATAATATTCATCATAATTGTAGCATCCCCCAAAAAATATATAAAGGTTAAAAATATATAACCAAATTCATTAACAAAAACAATATTAATTTATTTCCTTACTTGGGCCATGGTGTAAATTTTGAAATGAAGTCTTCTAGAGCCATGGTGACGCCTCGGACTGTAAGTATTGACCCCAGACCTTTCCAAAACGCAGAGAAACCTTGACATCCTTGCATATGTATCACAGCTGGCACAAGTGTTATTGGCAGGACATGGTAACGCTGACTATTTACATTCACCTAGGGGGAGGGGGGGAAACCAGCTTTGAATGTAATGAAACGCCAGTTTTGGGGGGAGCCCCAGAGGCGCCCTGACGCTTCAAGGAGCTGACGGGGATCCCCACAGAAAGTTTGATTTGGATGCCACATTGAGGATACATCTTATGAAATCTCTTTTATGCCACAGGAATAAGCTCTGACCCATGAATAGAATTGTAACTGACAAAATAAGCATCATACAGATATAACACAAGAGTACTTGACTCATCCATGACTGGAAGTCAATAACCTTTACTTAAATGAGGAAACTAATGGTTCAAATAACTCTAAATTGTTGAGGAGCTAACTGGCTTTTGGGGAAAGGGGGAGACTTTCAATAATTTCAAATCATTAATTAGCCTTTATTTTGGGACAACTTTTGGAACCCAGAAAAAAATTACAGAGCATGTAAAATCCTGGTAGAACAACAATATTAATAACAAAGCATCCTCTGAAGTGAAATGTCAATCAAGAGTTGAGAGCCAAATATAGCTCAAAGCTACTGGTAAGCCAAAGTCCTTGGCAAAAGGCATGCTAATTCTCAATAGAATTGATGCTGGAACCTGGTACAATCTCAAATCAAGTACTGAACGTAACAAAGTGTTCTTTTCTTGGTGGCCTCTAGCATTAACCCTGGTCTAGGTAAAGCTGCAAAGACGTGCAACTAAATGACTCCCGGAATTGAAAGACTAGACCTACGAGGAGAGATTAGAGGCATTAAATATGCCAAAACTAGAAGACAGAAGAAAAAGAAGCGATATGATCACTATGTACAAGATAGTAAGGGGGAATTGACAAAATTGATAGGGAACAATTCCTAAGACCTGAAACTTGAAGCACAAGAGGTCATAGATTTAAACTAACTCAACAAAGCTGCAGAAGAAATATAAGAAAATTCACTTTCACAGAGTGGTAGACAGTTGGAACAAGTTAAGTGAGAAATAAAATGTCACCCACATTTCCGTGGAAATAACCATCCCAACCCAATGTTCTGTCTAGCCTGGCAATCTTACCCACTGTTCTGTCTAGCCTGGCAATCTTACCCACTGTTCTGTCCAGTCTGGCCATCTTACCCACTGTTCTGTCTAGTCCGGCAATCTTACCCACTGTTCTGTCTAGTCCGGCAATCTTACCCACTGTTCTGTCTAGTCTGGCAATCTGACCCACTGTTCTGTCCAGTCTGGCAATCTTACCCACTGTTCTGTCTGGTGTGGCAATCTGATCCCTGTTCTGTCTAGTCTGGCAATATGACCCACTGTTCTCTGTTTATTCTGGCAATCTGATCCACTGTTCCGTCTAGTCTAGCAATATGACCCACTGTTCTCTGTCTAGTCTGGCAAACTGATCCCTGTTTTGTCTAGTCTGGTAATATGACGCATTGTTCTCTGTCTAGTCTGGCAATATGACGCATTGTTCTCTGTCTAGTCTGGCAATATGACGCATTGTTCTCTGTCTAGTCTGGCAATCTGATCCCTGTTCTGGCTATTTTGCCAATATGACCCACTGTTCTCTGTCTAGTCTGGCAATCTGACCCACTGTTCTGTCTAGTCTGGCAATCTGATCCTTGTTTTGTCTAGTCTGGCAATGTGACACATTGTTCTCTGTCTAGTCTGGCAATATGACGCATTGTTCTCTGTCTAGTCTGGCAAACTGACCCACTGTCCTGTCCAGTCTGGCAATCTGAACCACTGTCCTGTCCAGTCTGGCAATCTGAACCACTGTTCTGTCTAGTCTGGCAATCTGTGGCACAGACTCTGTGCAGCAAATACAGTACATCCTTACAGCCTGTCTAGCCTGACAGCCTGTCTGGCCTGAAAAACTGTCTACATCCAGTTTGTTTAGCCTGACAGCCCAACAAGTCTGGCAGTATATCTAGCCTGACAGACTGGCAATTTGCCTAGCCTGTCTAGGCAAATTGCACAGTCCTTTACCTTTGAGCACAGCAATCTAATCCTGGTGTTCAGTAAACCAGTGAAGTCCAGAGGTCTGGTAGTTTTGTGGATGCCTCTGCAGTACTAGAGCTAATGCACAAGAAGCTTATGTGGACCAGCCTAGAAAGACCATGCTAAAAATACTTTCTCACTAAAACCTATGATAGAAAATGTTTACCCAAAACAACAAATGACTTGAGTTAGCATTAATTTCAACATTGGAGATTGGGAGCATCAGCTTCAATGTCTGACTGAAGTCAAAGCAGCCAAAAAAATAAAAATTTTAGATACAGTATGATCAAACTATACTATAATCAAAAAGCTTTTTATGCAGAGGGATTTGATGATGATTATTTACAGCCAATTCAGTTCCTCAACATTTAATAGGTTTTCAAAATATTGGATTATTGAATAGCACCTATGTTGAATACTGGTTGAACACAGTTGTGCTACATGTACTGCAATTTTGTGTGAACTAACTCAACTATAAATGATAAAATATTAATGACTAAAAATTCTGAATTTATATTTGAATTTGATAGGTTACAAATACAGTACCATCTATAAATGAGCAGCACTAATCAACTTATGGTCAAATCATAGTTCTATTCCACCTGTCATAAAAACATAGTACCAACCCCCCTTATAACACAGCTAAAATATATTTTTATATTAAAATTCCTGCATTTCTGAAATTATATGCTTCTCATGATATTCAGTATAATACAAAAGAAATACTCATAATTTGTTGACATGTTTTACCGCGCACAAGTGCTGGCACTTAACGGACACAAATAAATTCATCTTCATACCTGGCACTGTCTTCTAACCACAATAAAGGGATGGCTAAGTAAATTTTCGGCACACAGGCTGACTATGTTGATTGATAATTCCCCGTACTTCTCCATTTGAATATCTGAAAACATATTACATTAGACAATGCTACTCTTTTATCTGCATTGTACTATTTTTAAGAACAAATAAAATATTTTACAAGAAATTAACAACTGTATCCCATTAAAATATGACAATGAATGAGGGATAAATCTGAGGTCAAGAACATTAAAATAAATCAAGCTTTAAGTTTCATCAAAAACTACTTTGAGCACATCATTAACCTCTCCCTAACATATGATTTCATGATGCTCATTGAACAGGAACAAGCACAGAAGCTACAGGGAAGAATAAAAATGTTCCTGCAGGATCATTCAAACTGCTAGGATCACCACTAAATCCTGACAATTTGCCAATCATATCTCCAATCTCCAGATGTCCAAACAATTTGCCAATTTAAGCACGGGCAGGACTTAGCCCCTAATTTCAAAGCCAGAGACTTGCAGTGCCACTTAGATTTTAGGCTATTACACCTGATTAATCTTTGTATGTGCTTCGTCCCCCATTTATCCCCTATTCATCCCCTATGTATCCCCCCTTGTCTTTACCTTTATTGTACTTGTTTTATCACCTGACCCCGTACTGGTATAAATTAACGAGTTTTGTAATTTCTTTTCACTTGAGAATGAACCATGGAGGTTCGAAACGTTGTGCAATTTTGTAATTAGTGTAATATATTCTTCAGTTATTCAATTCTTTTCTTCACCTAAAAACAACATGACTTTTGGTGAACTCCTCTTCCAGTTGAGCCCTGATGTAAGAGCATTAGTAAGAGGGATAGAAGCCCTAAATCAGAAAATAGTAAATACGGAATATGCTATCATATTCAATGAGACATGCATAAAAGAAAACCTGCTGCCAGAATACACCAATAAATTATATATATATATATATATATATATATATATATATATATATATATATATATATATATATATATATATATATATATATATATATATATATATATATATATATATATATATATATATATATATATATATATATATATATATATATATATATATATATATATATATATATATATATATATATATATATATATATATATATATATATATATATATATATATATATATATATATATATATATATATATATATATATATATATTTATATATATATATATTTATATATTCACGTGTTTATTTTCATGATATATATATATATATATATATATATATATATATATATATATATATATATATATATATATATATATATATATATATATATATATATATATATATATATATATATATATATATATATATATATATATATATATATATATATATATATATATATATATATATATATATATATATATATATATATATATATATATATATATATATATATATATATATATGTCGTACCTAATAGCCAGAACGCACTTCTCAGCCTACTATTCAAGGCCCGATTTGCCTAATAAGCCAAGTTTTCATGAATTAATGTTTTTTCGTCTACCTAACCTACCTAACCTAACCTAACCTAGCTTTTTTTGGCTACCTAACCTAACCTTACCTATAAATATAGGTTAGGTTAGGTTAGGTAGGGTTGGTTAGGTTCGGTCATATATCTACGTTAATTTTAACTCCAATAAAAAAAAATTGACCTCATACATAGAGAAAAGGGTTGCTTTATCATTTTAAAAGAAAAAAATTATAGTAAATATATTAATTCATGAAAACTTGGCTTATTAGGCAAATCGGGCCTTGAATAGTAGGCTGAGAAGTGAGTTCTGGCTATTAGGTACGACATATATATATATATATATATATATATATATATATATATATATATATATATATATATATATATATATATATATATATATATATATATATATATATATATATATATATATATATATATATATATATATATATATATATATATATATATATATATATATATATATATATATATATATATATATATATATATATATATATATTAGTATATTTTGGTAGCAGTCTTTCCTGTAGACATATATTATTAAATATGACCGAAAAAGTAAGATTAATAATTCTAACACGAATTTTCTCAATCTTTCGTACATTACGCTTCACTGTTGGAGGTAAATCAAAAATCACTTCTCCAAAATTCATTTTTATTTCTAGTCTGACGCGACACGGGCGCGTTTCGTAAAACTTATTACATTTTCAAAGACTTCACAAATACACAACTGATTAGAACGTATCTCTGATTTTATATCTACATTTGAGTGAGGTGGTAAGGGTGATGTGGCATTAACACAAGACAGAACAGGAGGGGATATTAATAGGGTATTAAAAGTATCAACACAAGACAGAACAGAAACAATGGGTATTGAATAGAAGTGTTTGTAGAAAGCCTATTGGTCCATATTTCTTGATGCTTCTATATTGGAGCGGAGTCTTGAGGTGGGTAGAATATAGTTGTGCAATAATTGGCTGTTGATTGCTGGTGTTGACTTCTTGATGTGTAGTGCCTCGCAAACGTCAAGCCGCCTGCTATCGCTGTATCTATCGATGATTTCTGTGTTGTTTACTAGGATTTCTCTGGCGATGGTTTGGTTATGGGAAGAGATTATATGTTCCTTAATGGAGCCCTGTTGCTTATGCATCGTTAAACGCCTAGAAAGAGATGTTGTTGTCTTGCCTATATACTGGGTTTTTTGGAGCTGGAAAGTAGAGTTGGAAATTCTGTTGGACGACATATTCGACCTCGAGACACAAAAGAAGGTCACTACCAAAGATACCTTACAAGCAGAACTTATTGCAGAAGGAGGAAAGAATCGAGGCAACTACAGAAGCACCATACTGTCCCCCGAGCTTAAAGCGGCAGCTAAAAGCCTTCGTGAGAACAAGGAGATAGTTGTCAGGAGAGGTGACAAGTCGCCAATATATGTCATTCTTAAAAAAGACGAATATCTGGCGAAAATGAACATCATACTCTCTGACCAAACTAAGTTCCAAAGGGTAACGAAGGACACTACAGCCGAATTAAAAGCAAAGGTCAACAAACTGATCGAAACTGTAAACGCCAAGAAATCCGGACTCCACCTGCCAAAGATCATTGGGGAATATAAACCTGGATATGCGTATGGAAATGTCAAGACGCACAAGCCTGGAAACCCACTTCGGCCAATCATTAGCCAGATACCCACACCCACGTACAGACTGGCAAAGCGACTCAACGGCCTGCTGACTCCTTATGTTCCTTGCGCCTTCAGCCTGAAGTCTCCAAAGGAATTTGTGGACTTACTGCGGGGCACACGGGCCACAGGGATAAGAGCCTCGTTGGACGTAGAATCGCTGTTTACCAACGTACCTGTGGACGAGACAATCGGAATGATAGCCGACAGAGTGTATCGTGATCCAGCCTGTACTCCTCTTGACATGCCAGAAAGTATTCTGAGGAAACTACTCCAAGCTTGTACTAAAGAGGCACCCTTCTTGAGCCCGGATGGGCACATGTATAAGCAAGTAGATGGGGTCGCCATGGGTGTCCTGTTTGCAAACTTCTACATGGGTACCATCGAGCAAAAAGTCTTAGTCGACATGAACTTGAAACCGGCCATATACTGCAGGTATGTTGACGACATTTTTACACAGGTACCTGATGTCAGACATCTGCAGAAGCTGAAGGAGGCATTTGAGCAGAGTTCCGTGCTGCGTTTCACTTACGAGACGGAAAAGGATGGGAAGCTGCCTTTTCTAGATGTAACAGTCATGGAAAAGGGCGGAGGTTTCCACACTGCAGTCTACACTAAGGAAACAAACATAGGAATGTGCCTAAATGCCAACAGCGACTGCCCTGACAGGTACAAGAGGAGTGTTGTTAACGCATACGTCGACCGTGCTCTCAGCCACAGCTCAGAATGGAAGCAAGTCGACGAAGAACTCTGTAGGGTAAGGCAGGTCCTAGTCAATAACGGCTTCTCCAATGGTTTCATCGAAGACATCATAAGAAGGAAAGTGAAAAGCCATGCAACCTCTGAAGAGACAACTAACACAACACCTATACCCCCTATTAGACTATTTTACAGGAACTTCTTTTCCACAGCTCATAAAACGGAGGAAAGGGTCCTGAAAGATATTGTTAATAGAAACGTTATCCCTACAGACAAAAATCAGAGGATACAACTGACGATTTACTATAAAACCAGAAAAACGGCCAGCCTACTCATGAGAAACTCTCCAGACACAAAACAGAACGCTTTAAAAGAGACTAATGTCGTCTATGCCTTCAAATGCCCACTTGGGGACTGTAAGCTCCAAAAAACCCAGTATATAGGCAAGACAACAACATCTCTTTCTAGGCGTTTAACGATGCATAAGCAACAGGGCTCCATTAAGGAACATATAATCTCTTCCCATAACCAAACCATCGCCAGAGAAATCCTAGTAAACAACACAGAAATCATCGATAGATACAGCGATAGCAGGCGGCTTGACGTTTGCGAGGCACTACACATCAAGAAGTCAACACCAGCAATCAACAGCCAATTATTGCACAACTATATTCTACCCACCTCAAGACTCCGCTCCAATATAGAAGCATCAAGAAATATGGACCAATAGGCTTTCTACAAACACTTCTATTCAATACCCATTGTTTCTGTTCTGTCTTGTGTTGATACTTTTAATACCCTATTAATATCCCCTCCTGTTCTGTCTTGTGTTAATGCCACATCACCCTTACCACCTCACTCAAATGTAGATATAAAATCAGAGATACGTTCTAATCAGTTGTGTATTTGTGAAGTCTTTGAAAATGTAATAAGTTTTACGAAACGCGCCCGTGTCGCGTCAGACTAGAAATAAAAATGAAATTTGGAGAAGTGATTTTTGATTTACCTCCAACAGTGAAGCGTAATGTACGAAAGATTGAGAAAATTCGTGTTAGAATTATTAATCTTACTTTTTCGGTCATATTTAATAATATATATATATATATATATATATATATATATATATATATATATATATATATATATATATATATAAATAAATAAATTTTATATATATATATATATATATATTATATATATATATATATATATATATATATATATAATGTTGTACCTAGTAGCCAGAATGCACTTCTCAGCCTACTATGCAAGGCCCGATTTGCCTAATAAGCCAAGTTTTCATGAATTAATTGTTTTTCGACTACCTAACCTAACATAACTTTTTCGGCTACCTAACCTAACCTAACCTATAAAGATAGGTTAGGTTAGGTTAGGTAGGGTTGGTTAGGTTCGGTCATATATCTACGTTAATTTTAACTTCAATAAAAAAAATTGACCTCATACGTAATGAAATGGGTAGCTTTATCATTTCATAAGAAAAAAATAGAGTTCTGTAATGTATAGTTATTTAGGTTAAGTTAAATTGTCCTTTCAAGATTTGTAAACTTTACCACTAATTTAGTGTGTGAATCTCATGTCCTGCCTACGTTGAGTCTGAGAGGAGAGCCTCCCTCCCTCATTGTCTCTCTCCCTCCTTTACTGCTTCCCTCCCTCCCTCCTTCACTGCCTCCCACCCTCCTTCACTACCTCCCTCCCTCCTTCACAGCCTCCCTCCCTCTCAACAATGCCTCCCTCACTGCCTTTCTCCCTCTCCGCCTCTCTCCCTTCCTCTCTCCCTCCCTCTCTTTCTCTCTCCCTTCCTGCCTCCCTTCCTCTCTCCCTCCCTTCATCTCTCCCTCCCTCCCTCCCTCCCTCCCTCCCTCCCTTCCTCTCTCCCTTCCTCTCTCGTTCCCTCCCTCCCTTCCTCTCTCCCTCCCTTCCTTCCTCCATCCCTCCCTCTCTTCCACCCTCCGTCACTCTCTTCTACCCTCCCTCATTCTCTTCCACCCTCCCTCCGTCTCTTCTTTGAATACTCCCCTAATACTCCCCGCTTGGGGGCCAAGCGGGGAGTATTACTAAACAGAAAATATAAGTATAAATACCCAGAGAACAGCAAAGGGGGACCACAAAGGCAGATTCCCCCATCAGGCAAAAACATAAAACAAAAGAAAAACCCTGTAAGAGGACAACGTACCCAGGCAGAACAGAGCCGGCCACTGTTATTGGTGAAAATTAGCTGTGCAGTACCCCGCGCCCCTACCAGTGACGAAAAATACCTCTTACCCAGAGACAAACAAGGGCAACAAACCCCAGCTGACTTCAGGGGCGGCCAAGTACCAAGCAGTAAAGGACACAGCGGAGGTAGATCCCAAGGTGACTTGTGGAAGGTGGCCCCAAGCCCCGAGGGCAGTACTTACAGGGCACCTAGGGAAGAGAGCCCTTGGCGCATGCAGCCCGAGTACCGTGGAATCTCTCTCCTGGTTCACACACCACAAGCCCACAGAACTTGTGATCTACAAGTTCTGTGGGCTTGTGACCTCTACAGGTCTAGAGAACCTGTCTCTACAGACCACACTTTTGGTGTGGGCTGTAGAGACAGTCCACACCACAAGGCACAGAACAAACAAAACCGGAGCCAAAGGCACCCGACTGATCAGTAATCCAACTGTCGATTGGATCGCCAGCTCGGAGGGTCTGGAGCTCCACCTTCCCCCTCCTGGGGAGGGGGGAGGTTGCGCAGACGGCAGCAAGGTGACGTGATGACGTCATGCTAGTTTGATAATTTTGTCTAGGGAGTTCTGTCCACTTTTGGTAGTGGACAGAACTTTTGTTCTGTTTGGCTTTTGGTAGCAATATTTTCACCAGAATAGGGGTTTGTTTTGATTTTCTATCTTTCTGGGTGCATATCCCAGTCGATGGCATACATAGAATGCGCCCAACCACACGGAGGGGGTTTTCTATAGGCCATTGCTCCTCGTGCCTCTCTTAGGGGGCCAGGTTCTGGCTCGTGGTTCCCGGTAGGCAAGAACTCCAAGCACTTTGATTTATGCCAGAAAGTTATACGTATCCATTCAGCCTGGATAACTCCGGGGAGCCGACGGGGTTTCCCTCAGAAAAGCAAAGAAGAAACGAGGGCCAAAGGACAATCCAGCCCAAGCGACACAACGCAGACTGGAGGTGAACAGCACCCAAAACAGCCTGCTTAACAGAGCTAAGGAAGTGTTGACCCCAAATGCAAACTGCAGTGGCCCTGCCAGCGTTGTAGGAACAAAGAACACAAGGCAACAGAGGTGACATAAGATGAAGAAGTTAAGAGAATCAAGAACCAAGAGAAGCTAAAGGAGAAAAGACGAAGAACTGTATAAAATGAAGGAACGCAAAGAGGAAGAAAGAGAGTAGCAAACAACTCACAAGTGGGGAAGGCAAAGGCTTGGTCAGAGACCAGGCTGCAGGGATGATGATCCCTGGAACTTCCATAAATTAGGCAGGTAATCAAATCCATTCACCACACACCACCACTCCGAAGAAGACCGCAGGTGGGATACGTCAACAAAGCCACGCAATCTCATGAAACAAGGCAAATCTCCAAATGTCAAAAACTCCAGAAGCAAAGAGCAGAGGAGATTAAAACCAGCGAAGCATGTGACTGGACTGACCCTCTGGAAGATGTGGAACTGCGGAAAAATGACCGGGTTTGGACACTAAGCAAGCAGCATCAGAAATCGAGGCTGGGCCAGCCACTAAGAACCCAGAAGGATCCCCTTCTCCCTCATAGGACTTCCACAGAACCAGGACTGGAGTAACAGTTAGACCAAAGGAAAGAGGCACAGAAACCCTTCACCATGACCAGTCCAGCCTAAAGGAGTCTACTGCAAGGACCTCGCAATTGGGGAACAGCGCCACGTAAAGAGAAAGACGCCGGGACCAAGCTGGTGTGAAGAGGTCCACAACCGAGCGACCGAATGTCTTACAGATTCAGAGGAAGGAGGCGGCATTGACAGTTCATTCTGTGAAGACACGAAGGAACCGAAGGCAGGGACCGAAGCGAACTATTCTGGTTGAGAAAATGAACCAGGGGAGTAATCCGAATGGAGTTGGACTGCGGAGCTTAAAGAAATCCAAATCCTCTGTAGTGCATGCCACACAGCTGCAAACTATAGCACAGTGCTATGCACCTGCCAAAAAAAAAGACCAACACCCCTAATCGGGCAGATGATCACTGGTGACAAAACCCCAGCCAAGAGCCGAGGCATCCGTAAAAACGTCGAACGCAGGTGGAGGAAGGCACCAGGGGATCGAACCCCAAAAAGCCCAAAGAGGAAGCCGGCAACACAGCAGCAGCCGACAGAGGGCTAATGGAGTTCGAACCCAACAGTCATAACAGTGGCACAGGGAGAGCCCGGAGAGGAACTAACACAATCTCCTAAGCCAAACTCTGCCCAAGAGGTGAATCAGGAGGACAAGGCAGAGGCTCCCACACAGCTGCTAGAGCAACCACCAAATCACCTGAGACTGACAACAACAAAAGACTGCAGCCAGGACAAGGCTGTTGGAGGCAAGGTTGTTTTTTGCCAGCCAGAAAACAAATCCCCAAATTTTAGCAGCAAACTACAAACTTTATCTTGTATATGCAGTTTTTACAAAATTTGCATTTGTTACAATATTAGATAATATTGATTTAATTTTTACTGTAATGAATTGTTTTAACATAATTCTTGGTTATTCTATACAATACAGATTATAGGCCTTCTCATCCCCTAGACAGTCCCTTCTGACTCCTCCAACACCCCGTACCTTGCAACCACCCACTACAATACCTCCCATACCCTGCGCCTCAAGCCAATGCTGTACTCGATTAATACAGTATGGCCCATGCCTCTTTCCAGTGTCTCGCAAAATCTCCTTTTTTCTGGATTTCTGTCCAGATATAGTGAAGTTTAGCAGAAAGTTATCCAGATTGGATTTCGAACCCATACCAGTCAGCACTATTCAGCCAAACCTCCAATCAATCACCAGAATTTCAATCCAGATATGGCAAAGCCATATCTGGATTAAAATTTGAAATCAAATTTCAATCCAGATATGACAAAGTTTTGCCAGAACAATATCTGGCCACAATTTTTAACAGATAACCCAAATATTCAGATGAGCAGACTTTGGATAAGTCTGACGGTTGTAGACCAAATTTTGGCAAGACAATTGCTTCTCTTGTAATGAAAGGCACAAAAGGCTAAGTTCATCCTGACAATCACACAGGAATACAAGAACTTGAGAGAAGTGTTTTTTCTTGAAACCCAGAAATGCATCAATTATGTACTCAACTTTATGTAATCCAAGTGGATTATATTTTAAATTCTCTATGTAAAGTGTATTTTTAATTTGAATCACAAAGTACTGTATATAATCACGTCATAACACCATAGAAAAATTTACTTAAGCTTTCCAATAAGTACAATTAATCATTACCTCTGTATGCATCCAGATCAGGGGTTTTTGGCACAGCTGGCTTGGCAGTTTGAGGGGAACCATGTGCAGGGTTCAGTAGATTTTGAGGGAACTCAGTGGGGCGCCGGTAATAGTCTGGTGTATCCATTGGTCTTTCTTTATCTTCGTATGTCTTCTGCCAGAATGGAGTATCTCTCTCACGTAGGTTTGAGAAAAACTGGTAGTCATCAAGTCCTGCCATAATATATGCTTTACTTTGCACTGACAGAGGGCCCAATTTTATAGTTGAATGACAATTTTCATTATCAGGTCATTCAATTTTGCCTGAAAAATATATTATATTTTGAAATACAGTCAACACTTAGGCTATGGCAGACTATAAAGTATTTTGATCAGTTCTTTTTCTAATTTATATCCTCCTCATACCATGCTCTCTCCTAAAGTTTAACTTTCTAATTTGGGTGGCCTCAATCTGCATTATCTTCCTTAGTTATTTCAACCACAAAAAATTTTGAAATCTTGTATATTAAATGTTGTAAACCATTTTCTGAAAAAGTCCACATGTTCATTAGTTAAGTCTGCAACAAATGAAATACAGTAGTCGTCATTCGCTTTCAATGAGCAACAAAAATTAAGAGAATCGCTAATGACTGCCTACACAAGTTCTGTACAGAATTGCGTATACAAAACCAAAAACAGTGGTGAATGTAATGAAACACTCATTTCTGAGAGAGATCCAGTGGCTCCCTAAAGCTATATTGCTGAAGCTATAAACCTTGCCATTACTCAGTCATGTCAGTTCATAAGCAGTTAGACTACCAGGAACCAGAGCCAGAACCTGGCTTCCTTCCCAGAGGAACAGACAGCATGTGATTGTTACAATCACCCTCACTGGGAAAGCAACCATAAAATAGATGAGACAATAACAACTGCACGGTTCATGAAAACAAACCACTAAAACAGCTAAAAGACATGACAAAAGAATCACTCAAAATGAATGAAGCTGATGCCAAAAACCTAATAACACAGTTCTCCAGAAATAACGGGGGGACAGAACAAAGATAAAAACTGTAAAGCCAGTGCCTAAGCAGAATCTAAAGAGCAAGGACAGCCTGCCGACATGCAAGACAGGAGGCAAAAGACATAGAAACCCCTTCCTGTAGGATTGGGGGCAAACAGCTTTAACAAGGCAGCCAATGCCACGGCAGCCGAAACCAGAACACCGACTGAAGGTCCTCCACTCAACACCTCCACATCCTCCGAAAGTCAATCCGAGGACAGCTCGAGAAGACCGACGAAGTGCAAGATGGAAGATAAATGACTCAGAGTTCAATGGTCATCTACCAAGGCAGCCGAAAGAGAGGGGACCTGAGCACGTAACCGATAAAGACACACATCACAGGAAAGCACAGGGGTGAAGAGGCACTCATTGAGGAACTCCAATGAGCCCCCCCAAGAACACCTGCAACACCAAGGAACCCTCTCACCACTCAAGCATGCGGGTCCAGCAAAATCTATGCCAAGCTCAAGAAAAAGAGATACATGCTTGATGGGGTTCTGGGAGTTCTTCTACTCCCCAAGTCTGGCCCAAGGCCAGGCTTGACTTGTGAGAGTTTGGTCCACCAGGCTGTTGCTTGAAGCTGCCCACAGGCCCACATACCCACCACAGCCCGTTTGGTCCAGCACTGTTTTCTAAAAAAAAAAAAAAAAAAAAAAAAAAAGTCTAGTTTTCTCTTGAAGATATCCACGGTTGTTTTGGCAATATTTCTTATATTCGCTGGGAGGACGTTGAACAACCACGGACCTCTGATGTTTATAAAGTGTTCTCTGATTGTGCCTATTGCACTTCTGCTCTTCACTCGTTCTATTCTGCATTTTCTTTTTCTTTAGGAAGAAGACAACTTCCTGGCAGTCTTCCTGGAGCCACGAAGACTCCGGAACCTCGTAATGCACCTACCATGGGGAAGAAGAACCAAACTCAAAAGAAGTCAGATCCATTATCGAGGCGTAAACCGGGTCTCACTGGAGGCACGCATCAAGGACCTCCCGAACCTCTGCAGAGGAATCCAAGAAGAAGGAAACCACAGGAAAAATGTATCCGAGATACCCAAAGGCAATCAAAAATGAACCCTAGGGGGGAGAGCTGCACCCAACTCAAATTCATACAGGGACGGAAGATAAAAAAAAAAAACAGCCTGCAACAACAAACCCTGCTCAGAAGGCACAAAGGCCCAGGCAGGATTAAGAGAGTCCAAGCACTCCAAGCAGACTCTTCCCCCCACCCCCATGAGCCCCAGGAACCCCCAACACAGACACAGGTACTCACTGTTCCCTGCCAGCACACCCAAGATAGCCACAGGTACTCACTATCCCCTGCCAACACACCCAGGGCAGTCACAGGTGCTCACCATCCCCTGCCAGCACACCCAAGATAGCCACAGGTACTCACTATCCCCTGCCAACACACCCAGGGCAGTCACAGGTGCTCACCATCCCCTGCCAGCACACCCAGGGCAGCCACAGGTGCTCACCATCCCCTGTCAACACACCCAGGGCAGCCACAGGTGCTCACCATCCCCTGCCAGCACACCCAGGGTAGCCTCAGGTGCTCACCGTCCCCTGCCAACACACCCAGGGCAGCCACAGGTGCTCACCATCCCCTGCCAGCACACCCAGGGTAGCCTCAGGTGCTCACCGTCCCCTGCCAACACACCCAGGGCAGCCACAGGTGCTCACCGTCCCTGCCAACACACCTAGGGCAGCCACAGGTGCTCACCATCCCCTGCCAGCACACCCAGGGTAGCCTCAGGTGCTCACCATCCCCTGCCAGCACACCCAGGGTAGCCTCAGGTGCTCACCGTCCCTGCCAACACACCCAGGGCAGCCACAGGTGCTCACCATCCCCTGCCAGCACACCCAGGGTAGCCACAGGTGCTCACCATCCCCTGCCAGCACACCCAGGGTAGCCTCAGGTGCTCACCGTCCCCTGCCAACACACCCAGGGCAGCCACAGGTGCTCACCATTCACTATCCCCTGCCAGCACACCCAGGGTAGCCTCAGGTGCTCACCGTCCCCTGCCAACACACCCAGGGCAGCCACTGGTGCTCACCATCCCCTGCCAGCACACCCAGGGTAGCCTCAGGTGCTCAACATCCCCTGCCAGCACACCCAGGGTAGCCTCAGGTGCTCACCGTCCCCTGCCAACACACCCAGGGCAGCCACAGGTGCTCACCATCCCCTGCCAGCACACCCAGGGTAGCCTCAGGTGCTCACCATCCCCTGCCAGCACACCCAGGGTAGCTTCAGGTGCTCACCGTCCCTGCCAACACACCCAGGGTAGCCACAGGTGCTCACCGTCCCTGCCAACACACCCATGGCAGCCATAGGTGCTCACCGTCCCTGCCAACACACCCATGGCAGCCACAGGTGCTCACCGTCCCTGCCAACACACCCATGGCAGCCACAGGTGTTGTGTTACCTGGTGGTGGGTGAGGAGTGATCAGCATGTCGCCCCTGACGACCTCCAACGTCGCTGCACCTCCAGT
This sequence comes from Procambarus clarkii, assembly GCF_040958095.1. NCBI lineage: Eukaryota > Metazoa > Arthropoda > Malacostraca > Decapoda > Cambaridae > Procambarus > Procambarus clarkii. The sequence goes on from NC_091157.1 coordinate 40,118,909, forward strand.
GTCCACTAACACCCGTCCACAACCCTAGCCAACACAACTGCAGCTCCTGATATCTGGATTACACAGCGACGACTTCCCATAGGTGGGGCGACCAGTGTTCAGGGCTCACAGGGGTGTACAGGGCTCACAGGGGTGTACAGGGCTCACAGGAGTGTTCAGGGCTCACAGGAGTGCTCGGGGCTCACAGGAGTGTTCAGTGTTCAAAGGAGTGCTCTATATGAACACAGCGGCAGCAGACGACGGGGAACAACACAAAACAGCTGATCACGCCTCCGTCTCCCTCGTGTGTTCGCGGATACTAGATACTAGATCCGTCGGTACAGCCGACGGATCGCACTCATATTTTTACCATTACGGACACCAAATTTGAACGTTTCGTATATATATAATTGCTCAATATTAAAAACATAATATAATGTTACTAACATTTAAAATATTCTACTTAACAGGCATATAGTTATTAAATGAAGTTTAGAGATGTGATGGACATAATGTTGTGTTGATTTAGGGGCGACGACGATCGTGGGATCGGATGCGCCCGGATGGCCATAATCCGGGCTTCGTAAGAACGCCGCCCGCCAGCGTAAACACTACGCATCCGAATGCCCACAAACATGATTAAACGCACAAAACATAATAATAATAATAATAATAATAGTAATAATAATAATAATAATAATAATAATAATAATAATAATAATATTTTATTTAGGTAAGGTACATACATACAATAAATTTTTACACTATTATTTTTACACTTAAAGCCACTATTACGCAAAGCGTTTCGGGCATGAAGAAGACTGTAGCGAGTAGATTATCCCAATAATATACTCGCTCCAAATATAGTGTTAATATTCCTGTCAACCTTTGGAGATGAATGAGGTGAGGCGTTGCCCGGGCAGCACGGTGAGGTGTTGCCCGAGCAATATAAGCGGCAAGAATAGCAAACATTAACTAGTCTACTTTCAAGTGTGGTCTAGAGCAGACACTTGCGAGATACTGTACCAACGCTCAGTGCGCTCAACTCACACCAACGTATCACCTGTGTACTTCTGTATATTCGACCAAATATATATATAGTATCTTAGTGTCTGTGTTTATTTGTCACCATACTTTACGTAACAATAGAACCGTCTCATTGGTGACCCCAGAGAGTTTCGACGATACCCAGCCACGATGGACTACAACATGGACTCTTACTGGACCTCTACTGCTGCTGCTTGCTGTGGACCGCTGCCACCTGTCACTGAACGCTGCCAACACGCTCGCCACAGCTATGATTTTCACCGCGATCGTCTCTGCCTTTTCATCTACTACGGCTTGCTGCTCCACGATCACTACTCACTCATCTGGCAGCTTCATCAGTAACTACATAATGTGGGATCTACAGCCTGTCCTGCCGACTCTCCGTCGCTGCCAGGGCACTGCTTGTTCTACAGGGGCGCCCACGAAAACTGCTCTTTCGTTAGATTCATCTACACGTTCACTGCATTCTGATACTCTGCCGACTCAAGCACTTTGCGCAGTACAGGACTTACAGCTTGCTTTTCCGACTCTTCGTCGCCTCCAGGACAATTCAGCTCTAGCAGTGATTACCTCGTTGTCCTAACTACGTGCCTACATTACCTCCTAATGTCCTGGTGCCCGAGCCCATCCGCCCCGGATCTAAATGCTCCACCAGCGACCCAAGGACGCAACAATTATGCACATTCTTCTCTCCTGCTACACCGAGCTTGTCCACACACTGCCTACATCTTTTGGTATCAGACTACAATTTCCACAGTCAACAATGTAGTACTCGGCGTGTACAGTCCTAATCAACCCAAGACGCTACAGCTTCGACACAGAGCAGACAGCAGACTACGACCGCATCGAGCCGCCACGCTCTCGCTCCCCGAGTTTAGACACTCACAATTCTCAATCGAGCCGCCACGCTCTCCCACAGAGCTCCACGACTCCGGCCTCACTCAGCTCTCTGCTCTGCTCCAGGCTTGGTCTCAACGTCTGCAACACTGCTAAATCCAGAGACACATCCGCCGACTACGCAGTTCACTTTTCGACCACAGTTACCAGCAGCACCGCCACCTACGACAACGGACGATCCTGTACGACCTCCCACCCTACAACCCCAGTTACCAGCCGCACCACAACCTGATCCTACGACGACGGACGATCCTGAGCGACCTCCCACCCTACGACCCCAGTTATATGACATCAGCGAAGAGGAGGAAGTTAACTTTGATGGTTATAATAATAATAATAATAATAATTTTTATTTAGGCAAAGGTACATACATAAAGAGATTTTACAAAGTTTGTTGGCTTTATAGATAAGAGCTAGTACATACAATGCCTAAAGCCACTATTACGCAAAGCGTTTCGGGCAGGAAAAAACACTACTGACTAAAGCTTAAAACTAATGGGTAAAAAGAAAAAAATGCGTTGAGTACAAATAAAAATAGAGGTAAAAGAGGGGGGAACATTGTTGAAAAAACAGCACAAATACAATTACAAATTATTACAGAAAATTACATTAAAACAGCGTTGATTTGTAAAACAAAAAAAAAACATACATGGGTTGACAATAGAGAGGTAAGGTAGGTTACAGGGAATTTATTAGGTATAGCTTCGTTTTTACCTTAAACTGGTTGAGAGAGGTACTGTCTTTAACATGGTTGGGAAGGTCATTCCACATCCTGGGCCCCTTGATTTGTAGAGCATTTCTGGTTTGATTAAGTCGTACTCTAGGAATATCAAAACTGTATTTATTTCTGGTGTGGTGCTCATGGGTTCTGTTACAACCTTCTATGAAGCTTTTGAGATCAGGATTGGCATTACAATTTAGCGTTTTGTATATGTATAGTACACATGAGAGAATGTGCAGTGACTTAATGTCTAACATATTCAGGGATTTGAATAGGGGTACCGAGTGATGTCTGGGGCCAGAATTGGATATTGTCCTAATAGCAGCTTTGTGTTGAGTAATTAGAGGACGTAAGTGATTTTGGGTAGTAGAGCCCCAAGCACAAATACCATAGTTGAGATATGGATAGATAAGGGAGTAATAGAGAGTCACCAGGGCAGGGCGGGGTACATAATATCTGATCTTAGAAAGAATGCCCACAGTTTTTGAAACTTTTTTTGATATGTTTAGAATGTGTCCCTGGAAATTCAGCTTGTGGTCAATGAGAATGCCAAGGAATTTGCCATCTAATTTGTTACAAATTTGGGTATTGTTTATTTTGAGATTTATTTGATTAGAGGATTTATTGCCAAACAGAATATAGAAAGTTTTGTCAATGTTAAGGGTGAGTTTGTTGGCAGTTAGCCACAGATGGACTTTATTTAGCTCAGTATTTACTGTGGCATTTAGAGCAAGGGGATCAGGACTGGAGTAAATGAAGGTTGTGTCGTCAGCAAATAGGATTGGTTTGAGGTGTTGGGAGGCATTTGGAAGGTCATTAATGTAGATGAGAAAGAGGAGAGGGCCAAGTATGCTGCCCTGGGGAACACCAATGTTGATGGGTAGGGTGGGAGAAATTGTATTATTCACAGAAACACATTGGAGCCTGTCAGTAAAGTAGGATTTGAGGTATTGTAGGGAGTGTCCTCTGACACCATAATGATGTAATTTAAGACGAAGGTTTTGGTGGTTGACAGTATCGAAAGCTTTACGCAGGTCCACAAATAACCCAACAGGGAACTCATTTTTATCAAGAGCTGTATGAATCGAGTTAAGCATACTAATAAGTGCATTGTTAGTGCTTTTTTTGGGCCTGAAGCCATATTGGCAAGGGCTAAGTATATTGAGTTTGGCTAGATATGAGTAAAGCTGCTTATAGATTAGTTTTTCAAAAATTTTTGACAAGTTTGGCAGGATTGATATAGGTCTGTAGTTGTTAACATCTGTGAGATCACCACATTTGTGGACAGGCGTTACTCTCGCTTTTTTTTAGAATATCTGGAAAGGTTTGGAGTTCAAGTGACTTGTTGAAGAGCAAAGCAATAGCAGGGGCTAAAGATCTGGAGGCTTTTTTGTAGATTAAAGTTGGTATCTCCTCAAGGGCACCAGACTTGGTTTTAAGGGAAAGGATTATCTCATTGACGTCAATGGAATTAATAGGCTTTAGGTACAGAGACTGGGGATAGTTCCCTGTAAGATAGTCCTTAATGTCAGTACTGGAAGATGGAATATCATTAGCAAGGGTTATGCAAGGTTATGTAACGCGAGCAGGGCGTACAATTCACCGACCAGCTAAGTTCCTTGATCAAGTATTTTTCCTTTCATCCCCTGGGAGGGGGAGTTCTGTAGCGAGTAGATTATCCCAATAATATACTCGCTCCAAATATAGTGTTAATATTCCTGTCAACCTTTGGAGATGAATGAGGTGAGGCGTTGCCCGGGCAGCACGGTGAGGTGTTGCCCGAGCAATATAAGCGGCAAGAATAGCAAACATTAACTAGTCTACTTTCAAGTGTGGTCTAGAGCAGACACTTGCGAGATACTGTACCAACGCTCAGTGCGCTCAACTCACACCAACGTATCACCGGTGTACTTCTGTATATTCGACCAAATATACATATAGTATCTTAGTGTCTGTGTTTATTTGTCACCATACTTTACGTAACAATAGAACCGTTACAAGACTTTGGCCAGTTTTTGGTTAAACTCCTATTATATTTATTATGTGATAGTTATCCTTGTATATAATAATAATTATTAAATGTAAGTGCTTAATATGTAATAATGAATAAAAACGAAGTCAGAAGCCACACGCTTGTCTGTACATGTCTTTTGTGTAAAAGTCTATTGAACTCACTCCCTAACGAACTGAAAAGCTGTCAAACTTTTGCCTTATTCAAAAATACATTGTAACTTGCTTAGCTAAGTTTATTTATATATTTATTTATATATATACAAGAAGGTACATTGGGATTGTGAGGGTACTTAGCATAGTAATTACATTCTTGTAAAGCCACTAATACGCGCAGCGTTTCTGGCAGATCCTTAATCTAAGAAAATTTTAAGTAGGTAAATACTTGCAAAATTTATAAATGTGGGGTTCAGTCCCTGAGCCCATTATGTGCCTCTGTAACCCTTTCCACTACCGCCCACAAGATGGGTATAGGGTGCATAATAAAAGAACTAAACTAACTCAAAAATACAACCAAAAAGTACCTAATTTAAATTTCAACTGTAGGTCATAGTTTCCTACCTAGTGCTTGAAACTTGCACTGTATCTAGTGCTACCCAATTCCCCAAAATATAAATAAATAAATAAATAAATAAATGTTTATTTAGGTAAGGTACATACATAAAGAGATTTTACAAAGTTTGATGGATTAATAGATAGAGCTAGTACATACAAAGCCTAAAGCCACTATTACGCAAAGCGTTTCGGGCAGGAAAAACATTAATGACTAAAGCTTAATACTAATGGGTAAAAAGAATAAAATGTGTTGAGAACAAATAAAAATAGAGGTAAAAGAGGGGGAACATGGCTGAAAAAGCAGCACAAATACAATTACAAATTATTACAGACAATTACATTTAAACAGCGTTGTTTTGAAAAAAAACAAAAAACATACATGGGTTGACAACAAAGGGGTAAGGTAGGTTACAGGGAATTTATTAGGTAGTGCTTCGTTTTTATCTTAAACTGGTTGAGAGAGGTACAGTCTTTAACATGGTTGGGAAGATCATTCCACATTCTGGGTCCCTTGATTTGAAGAGCATTTCTAGTTTGATTAAGTCGTACTCTAGGAATATCAAAACTGTATTTATTTCTGGTGTGGTGCTCATGGGTTCTGTTACAACCTTCAATGAATCTTTTGAGGTCAGGATTAGCATTACAGTTCAGCGTTTTATATATGTATAATACACATGAGAGAATGTGCTTTGAACGAAATGAATGAATGTGCTTTAACTGCCAACAAACTCACCCTTAACATTGACAAAACTTTCTATATTCTGTTTGGCAATAAATCCTCTAATCAAATGAATCTCAAAATAAACAATACCCAAATTTGTAACAAATTAGATGGCAAATTCCTTGGCATTCTCATTGACCACAAGCTGAATTTCCAGGGACACATTCTAAATATATCAAAAAAAGTTTCAAAAACTGTGGGCATTCTTTCTAAGATCAGATATTATGTACCACGCCCTGCCCTGGTGACTCTCTATTACTCCCTTATCTATCCTTATCTCAACTATGGTATTTGTGCTTGGGGTTCTACTACCCAAAATCACTTACGTCCTCTAATTACTCAACACAAAGCTGCTATTAGAACAATATCCAACTCTGGCCCCAGACATCACTCGGTACCCCTACTCAAATCTCTGAATATGTTAGATATTAAGTCACTGCACATTCTCTCATGTGTATTATACATATATAAAACGCTAAACTATAATGCCAATCCTGATCTTAAAAGCTTCATAGAAGGCTGTAACAGAACCCATGAGCACCACACCAGAAATAAATACAGTTTTGATATTCCTAGAGTACGTCTTAATCAAACTAGAAATGCTCTGCAAATCAAGGGGCCCAGAATGTGGAATAACCTTCCCAACCATGTTAAAGACTGTACCTCTCTCAACCAGTTTAAGATAAAAACTAAACACTACCTAATAAATTCCCTGTAATCTACCTCACTCCTCTATTGTCAACCCATGTCTGTTATTTTTCTTTTTTTTTAATCAACACTGTTTGTCAACCTATTGTATTTGTGCTGCTTTTTCAGTCATGTTCCCCCTTTTTTTATCTTTATTTGTATTTGTTCTCAACACTTTTTATTCTTTATGCTCAATTAGTATTAAGTTCTAGATATTAATGTTTTTCTTGCCCGAAACGCATTGCGTAATAGTGGCTTTAGGCATTGTATGTACTAGCTCTATCTATATATCAATCCATTAATGTAACATCACTTGTATGTATATACCTTACCTGAATAAACATCTGAATCTGAATCTGAATCTGAATGTGCAGTGACTTAATATCTAACATATTCAGAGATTTGAGTAAGGGTACCGAGTGATGTCTGGGGCTAGAGTTGGATATTGTCCTAATCGCAGCTTTGTGTTAAGTAATTAGAGGACGTAAATGATTTTGGGTAGTAGAACCCCAAGCACAAATACCATAGTTGAGATATGGATAGATGAGATATGGATAGGCATTTGGAAGGTCATTAATGTAGATGAGAAAGAGGAGAGGGCCAAGTATGCTGCCCTGAGGAACACCAATGTTGATGGGTAGGGTGGGAGAAATTGTATTATTCACAGAAACATACTGGAGCCTGTCAGTAAGGTAGGATTTGAGGTATTGCAGGGAGTGTCCTCTGACTCCATAATGATGTAATTTAAGAAGAAGGTTTTGGTGGTTGACAGTGTCAAAAGCCTTACGCAGGTCCACAAATAACCCAACAGGGAACTCCTTTTTATCAAGAGCTGAGTGAATCAAGTTAATCATACTAATAAGTGCATCGTTAGTGCTTTTTTTGGGTCTGAAGCCATATTGACAAGAGCTAAGTATATTGTGTTTGGCTAGAAAAGAGTAAAGCTGCTTGTAGATTAGTTTTTCGAATATTTTTGACAAGTTAGGCAGGATTGATATAGGTCTGTAGTTGTTAACATCTGTGAGATCACCACATTTGTGGACAGGGGTTACTCTTGCTTTTTTTAGAATGTCTGGAAAGGTTTGGAGTTCAAGTGACTTGTTGAAGAGCAATGCAATAGCAGGGGCTAAAGATCTGGAGGCTTTTTTATAAAGTCTCCAATGATGCAGTCTCCGTGGTGTAGTGGTAAGACACTGATCGCCTGGCGTTCCGCGAGCGCTATGTCATGGGTTCGTATCCTGGCCGGGGAGGATTTACTGGGCGCAATTCCTTAACTGTAGCCTCTGTTTAACGCAACAGTAAAATGTGTACTTGGATGAAAAAACGATTCTTCGCGGCAGGGGATCGTATTCCAGGGACCATAGGATTAAGGACTTGCCCGAAACGCTACGCGTACTAGTGGCTGTACAAGAATGTAACAACTCTTGTATATATCTCAAAAAAAAAAAAAAAAAAAAAAAAAAAAATTAAAGTTGGTATCTCCTCGAGGGCACTAGACTTAGTTTTAAGGGAAAGGATTATCTCATTGACATCAGTGGAATTAATAGGCTTTAGGTACAGAGACTGTGGATAGTTACCTGTAAGATAGTCCTTAACATCAGTACTGGAAGATGGAATATCATTTGCAAGGGATGACCCAATAGAAGAGAAGAACCTATTGAACTCAATAGCAGAATCAGAGGCTGAAAGCTGACCAACGTTATTGGACAGGAGTGTTGGTTTGTTATTTAAAATCTTCTTTGATCCCAATATTTGTGAAATTGTGCTCCAAGTTTTTTTAATGTTGCTCTTTATTTGGGTAAATTTATCTTCATAGTATTTAGTTTTGGCTCGTCTAATTATTTTAGATAGCAATAAGGAGTAATTCTTTGAGAATTCTCTGGAGACGGTTCCTAACCTATACTTCTTCTCAAGGTCGTGTTTTTTGTTAATGGATTTAAGTATTCCCTTTGTAAACCAAGGATTGTTAAGCCTTTTGTTTGTGACTTGTTTTGTAAGCATAGGACAGTGGGTGTTATAAAGGCTAAGAGTTGTTTGTAGAAAAGATTGTGACTGCTAGGTTGATGTCCCCTATGTTACCTAACTCGGACTCCCAGTTGACATTATCAGCAGCAGTTATAAAATTGTTTATAGCAGTTTCATTGTGCAGCCTAAAGCTTAACTCCCTTGACTCAAGAGGTGGTTTGATAATGTTAGTTAAGAGAAATGTGGGGTAATGGTCTGTAGTGCTATCGGTGATTATACCTGGAGTAAGCGGAGAGGTTATGTTGGTCCAGATGTGATCTAGAGTCGTAGCAATATTATCAGTGATTCTAGTTGGTCTAGTGATTAAGGGTATGAGGAAGCAGGAATTCATACAGTTGAGGAAGCTAACAGCAGTAGGGTGTTCTGGCTCGCAGAGGTCAATATTAAAGTCCCCTGCGATAATTAGATGGTTTTTGTTCAGTCTGTTATCCAGTATTAGATTTCTAAGGTTTGAATTGAATTCAGGCACATCAGTGTTAGGAATTCTATAGACTGCTCCACAGACAGGACAGACTCGGCACCCTTGACTCTGAAGCTGGCGAAGATATACTCCCCACAGCAGTCTCTAGTTCTAATTACTTTTAAGCATGTTAGTTCTTGATGGTAGTAAAGAGCAGTACCACCACCTCTCTGAAGTTGACGACAGTTGTGAATTGCCGAGTAGTTAGGCATGTTAAAGAGTTGAGTAGTATCCTCTTTCAACCATGTTTCAGTAAGTATAATAAAAGAGAATTTGTTGTCAATAGTTTCAATCAAGGCACTAACATCATCGAAGTGTTTACCTAGTGATCTAACGTTCAAGCTGATTACAGAGATATTGTGATTATCTGTTAATACATTGTTTACATCATGTGCTGTAAAATATCTGCAATTTTGATCACTGAAGTGATGATTGTCATAGATAGTGGATAAGAGGTTTAGTTCTGGGTCTATACTTGTCTGCATAAAAAGGCTGTTTGCAGGAAAACAAGGCAAGAATGGAAAATTACAAAATAGAAAACAAAGAAAAAAGTAGAATAAAAATTCTAAAGTAATATAAACTTAATGGTAATTTTAAGTAAAAAAAAAAAAAACTTAATGGGAACTAGGAATGCAAAAAATTAACTAGAATAATTAATAACAATAGATGACCAAAAAAGTAAAAAAGCAATTATGAAATCTATAAGATGAAAAGCTTGCTTACTATACTATTATAAGTACACTATAGTTGAATACTAAAGTTACACTAAAACAAACTGAGGTAGTTTAAATAGAGATACACTCAGGAACACTGGATAATGAAGTTAATACTAGAGGACACAGGCAAAGCCAGTGTACTATGGAACATGGGAGTAAAAAGAAAAAAAGACAATAATAAAGATGACAATATTATTATTATTTTTTTATTTTTTTAACTAAAGTTAAAACCTTTTGAAAGGAAAGGCAGAGCTAAAGTACACAAAGGTAGTTAAATGAGATTATAATTTGAATTCAGGCTATACAGCAGTTATCCCACAGTCACTGAGGAAAGAATTAAGGTGAGCTTCAGGGGTTATTGAATACGTTTTTCCAGTGTCAGTCCTCCTAGCTATAATTTTACCATCTCGCACAAAACAGTGTTTAATTGTAGGGGAATTTTTGCAGAAGCCACGCAGTTTAAAAAAGAGATTTTGCCTGAACCTGGGAAGACATTCATTCACATAAACAGTGGATTTACTAGCGACTGCAGATGAGATAAGATCAGACTTGCGGGAGCAGCTATCTAGTTTTAAACGAATTCTCCTGTTATTAGTACCAGATGATTTGGTACCCACTCTATAAGCTGCTTTGATGTCATTTTTTTGGATCGAATACCTTAACTTATCCTGCAATACCTTGATCACGATGGCAGCACAGTCTTCACCATCAGTTTCTTGGGGACAATCGCGTGAAGAGATAATTACAGACTCAAGTAGTTTATGTTGGTCTGTCTCGTCTTGGGTAACAGTGTGTTGTTGTTGTAGGTTGTTCAGATGGTTCTCAAACTGTTGCAATATTTCTTCCTGTTTTTTAGCGGTTTCATCTGGATTAAAGTTAGTAACTGTGTTCTTGAGAAGGTTTAATTCTTGTTCGAGGTTGACGACTTTGGTAGATAGATCTTGATTATTCTTGAGTAAGTCTCCAGCTTCATTCTACCTACCTATATGTATCTATGCCATACAACTTTACCATTGTAATCATTGTTGCTATCTTATATCATGTTTTTTTTATCATGTTATACACATAGTTTGCTACATTATACTTTGTTTGTAGTTTAGTTTTTTTTAGTTTCGTTCATTTATTATGCACCTCATACCCATCTTGTGGGCGGTAGTGGAAAGGGTTACAGAGGCACATAATGGGCTCAGGGACTGAACCCCACAATTCATTTAGCTAAGCAAGTTACAATCTTGATGAGCTAGTTACAAAATTCAGTATAAGTCGTCACATCATCAATGGGTACGAGATCGACCACAAGTACAGTTTCTAAATTAAGCAACTGACATATGTGGAGAGCTAGTGTTGTTTCCTAACTCCCCTTGCACTTCGGGGGGGGGGGGGGTATAGGGTGTTTATGTAGCTTCAGGGCACCAATCCCCCCAGGCACAGGGCATGGCGAGAAGGCCCCCCTAAGCATACCTAAATTCACATTAAACACAAACTAAAATACACATAAATGGCAGCTCTCATCACAACCCACAAGTTAATATGATAATAATAACATGATAATAACATACACAAAATGGAAAATTCTTTTATATTTCGTAACCGAGTCTAAGCCGAGCAATAGTAACATCTAGAAGTCTGCTGATTTTATTGGATGAACCATAGATGTGTGGCTCCTGTTGCATGATAGTATGATGATCGATGGAATTACTGGTGTCGATTTCATTTTGCCTCAGATCTACAAGATTTTGTTGATTGTTCTTGGTGTACTGCTGCTCTCAGATTGTTCATTGACAATCCAAGGTTACACTCAACGTCTCCTTTAAAGGCAGATTCTTTGGCTAACTCATCAGCTCTATCATGTATTTGGAGGCCAACATGAGAGAGACACCACATGAAATGAACTGTTACCATCATTTATAATTTTGTTGTATTTGTGTCTAGCTTCGGACACGAGCATGTTACAGTTATGTCTTAAAGAGTTGAGAGAAATTAAAGATGATAAAGCGTCACTTACAATTAATGTATCAAGTTTGGAGACTTGTACACATTTCAGTGCAAGGAGCAAGGCAAATAGTTCGGTCTGAAGGGTAGAGGCCCAGTTGTTTATACGGACTCCCCACTCAAAATATAAGCCATCGCCCATTGTTAGGACAACTGCACTTCCAGCTGCACCCGTGGGGTGGTGTAGGGAACCATACCTTGACCTTGAGGTTACCTTGAGGTTACCTTGAGGTGCTTCCGGGGCTTAGCGTCCCCGCGGCCCGGTCGTCGACCAGGCCTCCTGGTTGCTGGACTGATCAACCAGGCTGTTGGACGCGGCTGCTCGCAGCCTGACGTATGAGTCACAGCCTGGTTGATCAGGTATCAACCTGTATATAAAGTATATAAAGGGAGGGATTAAAATTGGAAAGGGTGTAATCTCCCACGGTGCAGGAAAGTACCGTTGTTGTCTCTCTTGGTACACATTATAAATCTGATACATTTTGAGTTCAATTTCAGTTTTAGTTATTCATTTGGAACAATACTGACCTTCAATAAAGAAATTCTGGAGGGCTTCAGAATGAGCTTGCCTAATCATTTCTATACCAATTTGACGGTTAATTTCAGTAACACGATCAACAACGGTCGGATAATTAAGTTCCTTTCTCATGTTAAGTATCTTTGTGGTACGAGGGCACTCAAGGATTATCCTGAAGGCTTCGTTCTGCAATTTTTCAAGCCCTCCAAGCTTTCTTTCAGGCATCAAAACAAGCAGAGGTGCAGTATTACTACACTAAAGTTAGTGTAATCATCATGTACCTTGCATACATCAGATCCACTAAAGATCTGATGTATGAAAAGTACATCATTTTGGCAATTGTGACATTGGCACCATAGCCTGAGTGATAACCTGCAACAGCCTTGAGAGCTCGGAGCCTCTCTTTATACTGACGACAGAGTCTGAATACGACAGGACCATACAGTGGCACCTCAAGGCCAAGGTATTTGAATCTGTTTACATAGTCAATCTGGGAGCCATCAGACAGTTGCATCTTGCGAACAGCTCCTCCCTGCCTGGGTGGGCGCCGATTTAGTATCACTGAGCCTTTTTTCAGGGAAAGGTAGACCAAACTTGTTCATTTAGGTGTTAGGTGTTAGGTGCTCATTTAGGTGTTATATTCAAAGAAGCAAAAGGCAATATGAAAAGCACATGGAATACCATCTCTAATATCCTTGGAACAAAACAACACTCCCACAACCAGATAACACTCTCTAAGGAGGGCTTTACACCGTCAACTGATTTAGAAATGGCGAATGAATTTAATAGCTTCTTTTCATCGGTTGGTGCTAACCTTGCCAGTAAAATCCCACAGACTCAGACACATATCAACATATATCTCTCAGGCAGCTATCCAAACTCTCTTCTCCTCTCACCAGTCAGCTCGACAGATGTTGTGTCCATCATACACTCACTAAAAACCAAAGCTGGGAACATCAGTGAAATCCCATCCATTGTTTCCAAGAGCGCCTCCCATGCCCTTGCGCCACCTATAGTTCTGCTGTTCAACAAATCCCTTGAGTGTCATACCTTCCCTGATATTCTTAAAAAAGCAAGAGTAACGCCAGTTCATACAGGAGGTAATCCGACAGACATAAACAATTATAGACCAATATCAAACCTACTCATACTATCAAAAATATTTGAAAAAATTACCTACAAACAGCTCTACTCCTATCTCGTAAAATTCGACATTCTTAGCCCCTGTCAGTTTGGCTTCCGCTCCCAAAAGAGTACCAACGATGCAATTATTAATCTCCTTGATATAATTTACTCAGCCCTTGACAAAAATGAGTTTCCGATTGGCCTCTTCATTGACCTGAGAAAGGCCTTTGATACTGTTAATCACAATTACCTCTTACGTAAACTCCATCATTATGGAATCCGAGGCCATGCACTGGACTATATCCAATCCTATCTTAGTGACAGACTCCAATGTGTAATAATATAATCAATAATATAACCTCTCCCACTCTACTAATAACCGTTGGAGTGCCACAGGGCAGCATCTTGGGACCTCTCCTATTTCTTATATACATCAATGATCTGCCTAATGTCTCTAACATTCTGAAACCTATTTTGTTTGCTGATGATACTACCCTCATCTACTCTAACCCCAACCCACATACACTAAATAATGTTGTTAATAATGAACTAAAAAAAAGTCCACTTATGGATGTCAACCAACAAACTAACACTTAACATAGAAAAGACCTACTAGATTTTATTTGTAAGCAAATCTACAAATGCAATTCAGCTTCAGATAGATAATGTAAACATTTGCAATAAAAATGATGGAAAGTTTCTTGGCCTATTCCTAGACAAGAGACTCAACTTCAGTACCCACATACAACACATAACTAAGAAAGTCTCTAAAACAGTTGGGATACTCTCCAAAATCAGATATTATGTACCTAACTCTGCTCTCATCTCTCTATATTATGCACTAATCTATCCCTATCTCAACTATGGTATCTGTGCATGGGGTTCAACCACTGCAAACCACCTCAAGCCCATCATCACCCAGCAAAAATTTGCTATCAGAATAATAACAAATTCTGCTTTCAGACAACACTCAGCCCCCTTGTTTAACTCCCTAAACATGCTAAACATAATCTCACTCCACAAATTCTCTTGTGTCAATTACATTTACAAAACCTTGTTCTTAAATGCAAATCCTGCTCTGAAACTCTTCCTGGACAGATGTAATAGGACCCATTATCACCACACCAGAAATAAATATCTCTTTGATATCCCCAGAGTCAAACTTAATCTGTGTAAACACTCTATGCAAATAAAGGGACCCAGTCTATGGAACTCACTCCCTAGTGAATTGAAAAGCTGTCAAACTTTTGCCTCATTCAAAAACAAAAACAAAAAGTACCTAATTTCATCTTTATAGTTTCCTACACTGAGCTTTAAATTTGCTCTGTATCTAGTGTTACCCAACATCCCAGTCTTTATGTACTTAATCCAAACAACTTTATCATTATGTTCATTGCTGTCTTCTTTTATGTGCTAGCTTTATGCTGTATTGTGTCTTCTAATTTTTGTTAAACTACCATTCAAGCTGTCAATGCAATCAATCTGAGCTACCTATGTGCTTTAATATACCTACAAATTTCTCTCATCTTTTATTTTTTTCCTTGCAATGTACCTGTTATCATTTTTATAAATTTTGCTAGTATTTATCTACTTAAAATTTTCTTAGATTAAGGACCTGCCCGAAACGCTGCGCGTACTAGTGGCTTTACAAGAATGTAATTACTATGCTATGTATCCTCGCAATCCCAATGTACCTTCTTGTGTATATATAAATCAATAAAAAATAAATAAATAAATAAATATTACGCCGTATGAACAGGGGGAGACAAAGAGGGTTAATGACCCTAGTCAGAAACACCATACCCAGCAAGAAAATAGACCCAGTTTCATGTGAAATTGAAATTGAAATTGAAATAAGTTTATTGAGGTAAAATACACACAAAGGGATGAGGTAGCTCAAGCTATTCTCACCCCATTCAGTACAACGTGTTAATATATACATAGACACACATCACAAATAAACATATTACCAAACATTCTGAGAGGTAAACATATACATTTCCCCCTTCACAAGTAGTATGGTATCAGACGTACACACAAATACTTTTATGACCTAGGTATACTGTATTGACAATTTGCAAGACACCTGCAGATAATTCAACAAAATATTACAATCTTGGTGCAAAATTCTTATATCTCTCAAGAATATCATCAACCTTTCCGTTGTGACACATCCAGGCTATTTGTTCAGGAACAGTCCTTATCTCAGTGTTTCTATATACACTAATCAACGGACAATCAAGAATATAATGGGCAAGGGTGTGAGACCTTAACATACCACATAGTTTACACTTCGTGTCATTATCATGAACATCTATCCCATATTCCCAGTAATATTTGTACCCAAGCCTGAGCCGCATGTACACAGAGTCACTCCAAGCATTTCTCCTTTTACCATAAGTGAAATGGGTGTTTTGACTCACATATTCAGATTCAGATTCAGATTCAGATGTTTATTCAGGTAAGGTATATACATACAAGTGATGTTACATTAATGGATTGATATATAGATAGAGCTAGTACATACAATGCCTAAAGCCACTATTACGCAATGCGTTTCGGGCAAGAAAAAACATTAATATCTAGAACTTAATACTAATTGAGCATAAAGAATAAAAGATGTTGAGAACAAATACAAATAAAGATAAAAAAAAAGGGGGAACATGACTGAAAAAGCAGCACAAATACAATAGGTTGACAAACAGTGTTGATTAAAAAAAAGAAAAAAAAAAAAAGAAAATAACAGACATGGGTTGACAATAGAGGAGTGAGGTAGATTACAGGGAATTTATTAGGTAGTGTTTAGTTTTTATCTTAAACTGGTTGAGAGAGGTACAGTCTTTAACATGGTTGGGAAGGTCATTCCACATTCTGGGCCCCTTGATTTGCAGAGCATTTCTAGTTTGATTAAGACGTACTCTAGGAATATCAAAACTGTATTTATTTCTGGTGTGGTGCTCATGGGTTCTGTTACAACCTTCTATGAAGCTTTTAAGATCAGGATTGGCATTATAGTTTAGCGTTTTATATATGTATAATACACATGAGAGAATGTGCAGTGACTTAATATCTAACATATTAAGAGATTTGAGTAGGGGTACCGAGTGATGTCTGGGGCCAGAGTTGGATATTGTTCTAATAGCGGCTTTGTGTTGGGTAATTAGAGGACGTAAGTGATTTTGGGTAGTAGAACCCCAAGCACAAATACCATAGTTGAGATAAGGATAGATAAGGGAGTAATAGAGAGTCACCAGAGCAGGGCGTGGTACATAATATCTGATCTTAGAAAGAACGCCCACAGTTTTTGAAACTTTTTTTGATATATTAAGAATGTGTCCCTGGAAATTCAGCTTGTGGTCAATGAGAATGCCAAGGAATTTGCCATCTAATTTGTTACAAATTTGGGTATTGTTTATTTTGAGATTTATAAGACTAGAGGATTTATTGCCAAACAGAATATAGAAGGTTTTGTCAATGTTAAGGGTGAGTTTGTTGGCAGTTAGCCAAAGATGGACTTTATTTAGCTCAGTATTTACTGTGGCATTTAGAGCAAGAGGGTCAGGACTGGAGTAAATGAAGGTTGTGTCGTCAGCAAATAGAATTGGTTTGAGGTGTTGGGAGGCATTTGGAAGGTCATTAATGTAGATGAGAAAGAGGAGAGGGCCAAGTATGCTGCCCTGAGGAACACCAATGTTGATGGGTAGGGTGGGAGAAATTGTATTATTCACAGAAACATATTGGAGCCTGTCAGTAAGGTAGGACTCGAGGTATTGTAGGGAGTGTCCTCTGACTCCATAATGATGTAGTTTAAGAAGAAGGTTTTGGTGGTTGACAGTATCAAAAGCTTTACGCAGGTCCACAAATAACCCAACAGGGAGCTCCTTTTTATCAAGAGCTGTATGAATCGAGTTAAGCATACTAATAAGTGCATCGTTAGTGCTTTTTTTGGGTCTGAAGCCATATTGGCAAGGGCTAAGTATATTGAGTTTGGCTAGATATGAGTAAAGCTGCTTGTATATAAGTTTTTCAAAAATTTTTGACAAGTTTGGCAGGATTGATATAGGTCTGTAGTTGTTAACATCTGTGGGGTCACCACATTTGTGGACAGGCGTTACTCTCGCTTTTTTTAGAATATCTGGAAAGGTTTGGAGTTCAAGTGACTTGTTGAAGAGCAAAGCAATAGCAGGGGCTAAAGATCTGGAGGCTTTTTTGTAAATTAAAGTTGGTATCTCCTCAAGGGCACCAGACTTGGTTTTAAGGGAAAGGATTATCTCATTGACGTCAGTGGAGTTAATAGGCTTTAGGTACAGAGACTGTGGATAGTTACCTGTAAGATAGTCCTTAATGTCAGTACTGGAAGATGGAATATCATTTGCAAGGGATGAACCAATGGAAGAGAAGAACCTATTGAACTCAATAGCAGAATCAGAGGCTGAAAGCTGACCATCGTTATTAGACAGGAGAGTCGGTTTGTTATTTAAAGATTTCTTTGATCCCAATATTTGTGAAATTGTGCTCCAAGTTTGTTTAATGTTGCTCTTTATTTGAGTAAATTTATCTTCGTAGTAATTAGTTTTGGCTCGTCTAATTATCTTAGTTAGCAATAATGAGTAATTCTTTGAGAATTCTTTGGAGACAATTCCTAACCTATACTTCTTCTCAAGGTCGTGTTTTTTGTTAATGGATTTCAGTATTCCCTTTGTAAGCCAAGGATTGTTAAGCCTTTTGCTTGTGACTTGTTTTGTAAGCCTAGGACAGTGGGTGTTATAAAGGCTAAGAGTTGTTTGTAGAAAAGATTGCACTGCTAGGTTGATGTCCCCTATGTTACCTAATTCGGACTCCCAGTTGACATTATCAGCAGCAGTTATAAAATTGTTTATAGCAGTTTCATTGTGCAGCCTAAAGCTTAACTCCCTTGTTTCTAGAGGTGGTTTGCTAATGTTAGTTAAGAGAAATGTGGGGTAGTGGTCTGTAGTGCTATCGGTGATTATACCTGAAGTAAGCGGAGAGGTTATGTTGGTCCAGATGTGATCTAGAGTCGTGGCAGTGCTATCAGTGATTCTAGTAGGTCTAGTGATTAAGGGTATGAGGAGGCAGGAATTCATACAGTTGAGGAAGCTAACAGCAGTAGGGTGTTCTGGCTCGCAGAGGTCAATATTAAAGTCCCCTGCGATAATTAGGTGGTTTTTGTTCAGTCTGTTATCAAGTATTAGATTTCTAAGGTTTGAGTTGAATACAGACACATCAGTTGAATACAGACACATACATGTAGTGTTGCATGGTTTGACTACTCTCATACATTATCTCTCTCCTCTCCACTCCCGCCTGTGCCTGAATATTTCTGATTTTGCTTCTTATTTGTCTCATTGTGAATTCACATTCAATGTCAACTTGTGGTTTTGATGTGGCACGTTTGGCCAAGTCATCCGCCACCTCGTTGAGCACTATTCCAACATGAGATGGAATCCACATGAATTTCACACTATAACCTTTCAGCTGTATCTCAGTTATTCTTCTCTTACAGTCCTCCACTATAGACATGAAGACTGGGTTTCTACTGTTTAAGGACTCCAGTGCTCCTCGGCTATCGACAAATACAAAAACATTTTTGTCGTCATGACGTACTTCCTCCAAACACGCCAGAATGGCCTGCAGTTCAGCTTGTGTGGATGATATATAATTACTAAGCCGGAGTTCAATTATCCTGTCCACAGTCCCAAACTCCGTATAATCCCTTATTAGGACACCACACCCTGCCCTGCCATCCTCCGCCACCGACCCGTCGCAATATACATGTAAACTGTTGCCTCTTGGTAACCGAGATATCATGCTTCCATACAAACACCGTAATTGTCCCGGTTCATGATGAATCTTTTTCACCTTGAGGGGTACAATTTCGACGTCTATTTTCTGTACTTTCCAGGGAGCAGACATATTACACTTTCGAGAGGGTTTACAGCAGTCAAGTACGTCGTATTCCCTGAGGTCATGAGCTAATCCTCTCGTATAGCGAGTCTCCCTCAGTTTCCTGGAAGTGTGTACGTCACTCAAGCAGGTCTGAACGCTCTCAAACAGCTTATCCCCTCCTTTTCTCCGCATGAAACGAATAGATACTCTAGTGTTAATGTCACGGACTCTATCACACACACTCTGTAAATTTAATTCCATTCTCATTATTTCAATCATTGCATTTCTTTGACATCCAAGAATAATCCTCATAGCCTCGTTCTGTATCAGCTCTATTTTTTGAATTCTGCCTTGGCCTGTGTAAGACAATACGGGTGCTGCGTAGTCTATCAGGGATCGAACAGTGCTTATGTATAACATCCGCAAGATAGGTACCCCAACACCTTTACCAGAAAAAGCCAGTGCTTTTAGAGGATGCAGACGGGCTTTACATAAGGTGCTGATATGATTTATTTCAGCATTTTTACTCTCACATGTGTATCCAACATACATGCCCAGATACTTGTACTTCTGTACACGGCTCAGTTCCACACCATTTAGAGTAAGTGTTATATTTCTTCGTTTCCTATACTCGTATTTGGTTTTATCTGCATTTATAACTAAGCCTAACTTGTGACAGGTTGTACCAAGTATGTTAACACTTTCGCTCACCCCGCACGCCACCCCTCAATAGTGCGATATGGGACCCAGGGTGTCACGGGAGCGCGCGTAAATTCTGAAAAGTGTATACTCTCTTCAACTTTGTCACCTTAATTCTCGTCCTACGAGATTAAATTTGGTATCATTGTGTTCGCAATAGAATTCTCTACAGCACTAAATGCATATAAACTCCAAAAGCCCGGCTAATTACCCGCAGCAAACAGAGAAAGTGCGAACGAGTTACCCAGGAGCGCGCAAACGCGATAAAATGTTTTCACTATTTTCACTCTAGTCACCTCAATTTTTGTCCTAGGTCTTTCATTTTGGTCACAGTGAGTTCGCAATAGAATTCTCTAGAGGAACATTAGCATATAAAATATAAAACCTGGTCACGCTCCAACCGCCGACGAGTTGAAGACGGGCCACGCGTTAGCTGCGAGTGAGCGCTCAGACGCCTTCCAGCTACACTCCCAATTCCCTCCCTTTTCAAGCCTTTCTTTCGCAATTTTCTTCCTGGAAGGGCCTTGTTCATGATCACTATCCATCGTGGAGTAAGGGTAGATAGTTTCTAAAGCCGCAGTAAGAAATATAGCCACGGAAAATAGCCGAAATGTTCACACGTTTGAGATGCGAGGGGAGGCAACATTGGTCACAACAGTGGAGCGAAAACAATGGGCCCACGGCATGTGCCAAGCCACCTGAGGGCCACGAGGCTCAACAAAGAAAATGGGATGACATCGGCGCACATTTTAAAACCAGTCCCAAAAAAATCGGATAAAAACCTGATTTTCGGCGATTATTTAAAGTGGATGACGCAATGCTGCGTCATCCCCGGTATTACCGACAGTAAACGGATGACGCAATGCTGCGTCATGCCCGGGCGAAAGTGTTAAGAGCATCTTGAATTTTGTTCCCAGAAGTGCCTTGTATAAGAATGTCATCAGCATATATGATCGTCGTGACCCCTGGAGGATACATCTCTGATGCTAATCTGTTCATTAATACATTGAATAAGGTGGGACTTAATACTCCCCCTTGTGGGGTACCTAACTGAAACCTCCGTTCCTCAGACATGTATCCCTGGTAATACACCTGACCTTTTCTGCCTTGCAGGTAATCCCTTATCCAGTGTAGCAATCTCCCTGTTATTCCCAGATTGGCTAATTCGTATAAGATTACTTCCCCATTGGCTTTATCAAACGCTCCTTGTAGATCAACAAAAACTCTACAATTGTCATCCACATTAGACAAACACTTTAAGAGACAATCCGCAGTACTTTTGCCTTTGATAAAACCAAAGAGATTATTGGACATGTTATCACCTACAAGGTAGAGTAGCCTATTTAACAAAATCCTTTCCATCATTTTACAAAAGCAGGATATTAAGGAGACAGGTCTGTAGCCTCCGTTTGACTTAGGGATAGGAATGATGACAGCCTCTTTCCATTTTCTTGGTAACTTTCCCTCTCTATAACTCATATTAAACAAATCAAGTAAGGGATTAGGTTTCATACCGGCTAAATAATTAAGTATGTCATACGTTACTCCATCTTTTCCCGGAGCAGTGGAGCTGCCACTTTTTATAGCATCCAGTAGCTCATCGTGGGTTATCTCAGTGCATGCTATAGATCTTGTATTTAAGGCACATAAAATTACTCCATTTCTAATATTTTCCCATGACTCAATGGTGACTCTCGTGTCTGCAGGTAAGGACTCCATACCAGCAGCACTTGCCCATTTATCTACTAACTCAGTTTCATGTGGGGATGGAGTAGAGGTATTAGCAGTAACAGTAAATATGGCTAACACTGAGCTCCTCATATACAACGTTTACAAGCACCCTAGACGTAAACTAGAAGCAAAGGCAGTGCTTGCCTTGGCCACGCAGGAAAATGTAATTATTGCTGGGGATTTTAATGCTCATCATCAAGAGTTAGGTGCGACTGGGCCAGCCAATGCAGATGGGCGCCATTTAGCTGCAGCTCTGTGAGAAATACCTGAGATTACACTTCTCAACACTGGGGAACCCACTCACATTCAAGGGGGTTCCCTTAATCTTACATAAATCTCAACAGCACTCAAGCATCAGGCGAAGTGGGAAGTAGACCCGGTGATCACCAGTGACCACTATGCTACTGTCACAACACTAAACATAGAACGACCTACACCACCTGCACAACCTAGGTGGAATTAAACAACGCCAACTGGAATATATATCAAGAGGAACTTGGAAAATTATCTGTAGCAAAACGAGTTTCTAGAGAGATAGAGAAACGCTTTGCGTAATAGTGGCTTTAGGCATTGTATGTACTAGCTCTATCTATAAATTCATCAATATTTGTATCACACCTTTTATGTATGTACTTTACCTGAATAAACATTTGAATTTGAATTTGAATTTGAGATAAAGGAGGCAAGATGGTTTGAGTGGTGTCAAACTCTAAATGAACATAGCAGTCGTGGCAAGATATGGGGTCAGATTAAAACCATATCAAGACGACCAGCCCGACCACAGGCATGTATTCAACCATTGCAGGAGGCTGAGAGACTTGCTCTCCAATTTGCGGAAAGAGCGGCTTCATATCAGCTTCCAGCAATGGTCAGAAGGCAGCAAGAGAAGTTGACAGCCATTCATGAGAGCATAGCTACAAATGACGAATGTGACTGTCTCCTTCACCAAACAGGAACTAATCAGAGCCAAAAAAGGTGGTAAGGACACTGCACCAGGTGCTGGTAACATTACATACTCAATGATCGCACACTCAGGTCCTGTTGGAGAACAAGGGATATTGGACGTTATCACTGCATCTTGGCAGCAACGCAAACTACCGACATCCTGGAAGAAAGCAGACATTCCAATTCCTAAGCCGAAAGAACCTGGCAATTACAGACCCATTTCATTAACATCATGCATTAGTAAAACTGCAGACGCCCTGGTGACGCTCTATTACTCCCTCATCTATCCTTATCTCAACTATGGTATTTGTGCTTGGGGTTCTACCACCCAAAATCATTTACGTCCTCTAATTACCCAACACTAATTGCTTCTATTAGAACAATATCTAACTCTGGCCCAAGACAGCACTCGGTACCATTACTCAAATCTCTGAATATGTTAGACATTAAGACACTGCACATCCTCTCTTGTGTACTCTATATATTTTAAACTCTGAATTATAATGTCAATCCTGACCTTAAAAGCTTCTTAGAAGGTTGTAACAGAACCCATGAGCACCACACCAGAAACAAATACCTATTTGATATTCCAAGAGTACGACTTAATCAAACTAGAAATGCTCTACAAATCAAGGGACCCAGAATGTGGAATGACCTTCCCAATCATGTCAAAGGCTGTACTTCTCTCAACCAGTTTAAGATGAAAACTAAGCACTACCTAATTAACTCCATGTAACCTACCTTACCCCTAAATAAAATAAAATAAATAAAATGTTTATTTAGGTAAGGTACATACATACAATAAATTTTTACAAAGATTGGTTGACTTATAGGTAGAGCTAGTACATAAAATGCCTAAAGCCACTATTACGCAAAGCGTTTCGGGCATGATAAACTTAAATGACTAAAGCTTAATACTAATTGAGCATAATGAGTAGATGAAAACAAGAAATGAAAACATAGATGAAAAAGCATCACAAATACAAATATGTCGACAAACAGCGCTCTTTAAAGAAAAACAGACATTGGTTGACAATAGAAGGGTAAGGTAGGTTACAGGGAATTTATTAGGTATAGCTTCGTTTTTAACTTAAACTGGTTGAGAGAGGTACAGTCTTTAACATGGTCGGGAAGGTCATTCCACATTCTGGGCCCCTTGATTTGTAGAGCATTTCTGGTTTGATTAAGTCGTACTCTAGGAATATCAAAACTGTATTTATTTCTGGTGTGGTGCTCATGGGTTCTGTTACAACCTTCTATGAAGCTTTTGAGATCGGGATTGGCATTATAGTTTAGCGTTTTATATATGTATAATACACATGAGAGAATGTGCAGCAACTTAATGTCTAACATATTCAGAGATTTGAGTAGGGGTACCAAGTGATGTCTGGGGCCAGAGTTGGATATTGTCCTAATAGCAGCTTTGTGTTGAGTAATTAGAGGACGTAAGTGATTTTGGGTAGTAGAGCCCCAAGCACAAATACCATAGTTGAGATATGGATAGATAAGGAAGTAATAGAGAGTCACCAGGACAGGGCGTTGTACATAATATCTGATCTTAGAAAGAATGCCCACAGTTTTTGAAACTTTTTTCGATATATTTAGAATGTGTCCCTGGAAATTCAGCTTGTGGTCAATGAGAATGCCAAGGAATTTGCCATCTAATTTGTTACAAATTTGGGTATTGTTTATTTTGCGATTTATTTGATTAGAAGATTTATTGCCAAACAGAATATATAAAGTTTTGTCAATGTTAAGGGTGAGTTTGTTGGCAGTTAGCCAAAGATGGACTTTATTAAGCTCAGTATTTACTGTGGCATTTAGAGCAAGGGGGCCAGGACTGGAGTAAATGAAGGTTGTGTCGTCAGCAAATAGAATTGGTTTGAGGTGTTGGGAGGCATTTGGAAGGTCATTAATGTAGATGAGAAAGAGGAGAGGGCCAAGT
Source organism: Procambarus clarkii (assembly GCF_040958095.1). Taxonomy (NCBI): domain Eukaryota; kingdom Metazoa; phylum Arthropoda; class Malacostraca; order Decapoda; family Cambaridae; genus Procambarus; species Procambarus clarkii. Next base: position 40,143,588 of record NC_091157.1, read on the forward strand.
ATGCTGCCCTGAGGAACACCAATGTTGATGGGTAGGGTGGGAGAAATTGTATTATTCACAGAAACATATTGGAGCCTGTCAGTAAGGTAGGATTTGAGGTATTGTAGGGAGTGTCCTCTGACTCCATAATGATGTAATTTAAGAAGAAGGTTTTGGTGGTTGACAGTATCAAAAGCTTTACGCAGGTCCACAAATAACCCAACAGGGAACTCCTTTTTATCAAGAGCTGTATGAATCGAGTTAAGCATACTAATAAGTGCATCGTTAGTGCTTTTTTTGGGTCTGAAGCCATATTGGCAAGGGCTAAGTATATTGAGTTTGGCTAGATATGAGTAAAGCTGCTTATAGATTAGTTTTTCAAAATTTTTTGACAAGTTTGGCAGGATTGATATAGGTCTGTAGTTGTTAACATCTGTGAGATCACCACATTTGTGGACAGGCGTTACTCTCGCTTTTTTTAGTATATCTGGAAAGGTTTGGAGTTCAAGTGACTTGTTGAAGAGCAAAGCAATAGCAGGGGCTAAAGATCTGGAGGCTTTTTTGTAAATTAAAGTTGGTATCTCCTCAAGGGCACCAGACTTGGTTTTAAGGGAAAGGATTATCTCATTGACGTCAGTGGAATTAATAGGCTTTAGGTACAGAGACTGTGGATAGTTACCTGTAAGATAGTCCTTAATGTCAGTACTGGAAGATGGAATATCATTTGCAAGGGATGAACCAATGGAAGAGAAGAACCTATTGAACTCAATAGCAGAATCAGAGGCTGAAAGCTGACCATCGTTATTAGACAGGAGAGTCGGTTTGTTATTTAAAGACTTCTTTGATCCCAATATTTGTGAAATTGTGCTCCAAGTTTGTTTAATGTTGCTCTTTATTTGGAAAAATTTATCTTCGTAGTATTTAGTTTTGGCTCGTCTAATTATCTTAGATAGCAATAATGAGTAATTCTTTGAGAATTCTCTGGAGACAATTCCTAACCTATACTTCTTCTCAAGGTCATGTTTTTTATTAATAGATTGTAGTATTCCCTTTGTAAGACAGGGATTGTTAAGCCTTTTGGTTGTGACTTGTTTTGTAAGCATAGGACAGTGGGTATTATAAAGGCTAAGAGTTTTTTGAAGAAAAGATTGCACTGCTAGGTTGATGTCCTCTATGTTACCTAACTCGGACTCCCAGTTGACATTATCAGCAGCAGTTATAAAATTGTCTATAGCAGTTTCATTGTGCAGTCTAAAACGTATCACTCTTGACTCAAGAGGTGGTTTGCTAATGTTAGTTAAGAGAAATGTGGGGTAATGGTCTGTAGTGCTATCGGTGATTATACCTGAAGTAAGCGGAGAGGTTATGTTTGTCCAGATGTGATCTAGAGTCGTGGCAGTGCTATCAGTGATTCTAGTAGGTCTAGTGATTAAGGGTATGAGGAAGCAGGAATTCATACAGTTGAGGAAGCTAACAGCAGTAGGGTGTTCTGGCTCACAGAGGTCAATATTAAAGTCCCCTGCGATAATTAGGTGGTTTTTAGGTGGTGTCAACGGTGTTTAGGTAAATGTCAACCCATGGCTTACTACTTTTAATCAATGCTGTTTGTTGACCAACTTGTGTATTGGCTATTTTCTACCATGTTCCCCCCTTTTTTATCTTTTATTTTTTTGCTTTCAATGCAATATATATACTTTAAGCTCAATTACTATTAAGTTTTAGTCTTAGTGTTTTTCCTGCCCGAAACGCTTTGCATAATAGTGGCTTTAGGCATTGTATGTACTAGTTCTATCTATAAATCCATCAATGTTTTGTATCTCACCTTGTATGTATGTACTTTACCTGAATAAATATTTTTTTTATACTATGAAACCAAAAAAATGGCCAACCTACTCATGAGAAACTCTCCAGACACAAAGCAGAACGCTTTAAAAGAGACCAACGTCGCCTATGCCTTCAAATGCCCACTTGGGGACTGTAAGCCTCAAAGAACTCAGTATATAGGCAAGACAACAACATCTCTTTCCCGCCGATTAACAATGCATAAGCAACAGGGCTCCATTAAGGAACATATAATCTCTTCTCACAACCAGACCATCACCAGAGAAGTCTTAATAAACAACACAGAAATCGTCGATAGATACAGCGATAGCAGGCGGCTTGACATCTGCGAGGCACTACACATCAAGAAGTCAACACCAGCAATCAACAGCCAATTAATGCACAACTATATTCTACCCACTTCAAGACTCCGTACCAATATAGAAGCATCAAGAAATATGGGCCAATATGCCCTGTGCAGTTACTTCCATTCAATACCCATTGCACCGTGTTCTGTCTTGTGTTGAAAGTTTGTTCTGTCTTGTGTTGAAAGTTTTGTTCACCTTATCCAAAACTGTTGTAACATATCACCTCACCCAAATGCGAGTATATAAGACGAAAACTGTTTAAATGATAGCATAGTAAAACTCTGTTTAGTGTTTGCAGGTTATAGTTGTGTGTGTGTAAACTAAAGTCTTTGAAAATGTAATAAGTTATTACGAAACGCGTTCAAGCGTCGCGTCAGAATAGAAATAAAAATGAATTTTGGAGAATTGATTCTTCAATTACCATCGACAGTAAGAAGAAACATAAGAAATATTGAGAAAATTCGTGTTAGAATTATTAATCTTACTTTTTCGATCATATTTAATAACATAACATATGTTTACAAGAAAGACCGGGAGACATATGTTCTTGTAACATATGTTTACAAGAAAGTTCCATCTCCCTTCCATCAAGGGAGATGGAACTTTCACCGATGACAACAAAGAAATGAGCGAGCTACTGAGGACGCAGTACGACTCTGTTTTCAGCGAGCCATTAAACACACTAAAGATTGATAACCCAAATGAATTTTTCATGGATACGATACCAACATCAAATCATATATCAGACGTCACCCTATCCCCACTGGATTTTGAAGAAGCTATAAACAGTATGCCTATGCACTCTGCACCAGGCCCGGATTCTTGGAACTCTATATTCATAAAGAGCTGTAAAAAACCACTGTCGCAGGCCCTCCACATTCCGTGGAGACAAAGCCTAGATACTGGCGTTATTCCTGATATACTAAAAACAGCAGAGATAGCACCACTTCATAAAGGAGGAAATAAGGCAGAGGCAAAAAATTACAGACCGATAGCGCTAACATCGCACATCATAAAAATCTTTGAGAGAGTGCTAAGAAGTAAAATCACAAAATACATGGAATCACAGCAACTCCATAACCCCGGACAACATGGTTTCAGAACAGGGCGCTCTTGCCTGTCGCAGTTGCTGGACCACTATGATATGGCATTAGATGCTATGGAAGACAAACATAACGCGGATGTAATTTACACAGATTTCGCAAAAGCTTTTGATAAATGTGACCATGGTGTTATTGCACATAAAATGCGTTCAAAAGGAATTACCGGAAAAATAGGCAGATGGATCTACAATTTCCTGACCAACAGAACCCAATGTGTAATAGTCAACAAAATAAAATCCAGCCCATCAACCGTGAAGAGCTCAGTCCCCCAGGGTACTGTGCTTGCTCCAGTACTTTTTCTCATCCTCATTTCGGACATAGACAAGAACACAACCTATAGCACTGTATCATCCTTTGCAGATGATACTAGGATCTTCATGAGAGTAGGCAACATAGAGGACACGGCGAACCTCCAGTCAGATGTAGATCAGGTCTTTCTATGGGCTACAGAAAATAATATGGTTTTAACGAAGATAAGTTCCAGCTCATGCGCTATGGAAAAAATGAAAATATAAAAACGGAAACCACGTACAAAACTCAGGCAAATCATAACATAGAACGAAAAGGCAATGTAAAGGATCTGGGTGTACTCATGTCGGAAGACCTTACCTTTAAAGAACACAATAAAGTAGCCGTCACAACTGCAAGAAAAATGACAGGTTGGATAACAAGAACTTTTCACACTAGAGATGCTATACCGATGATGATACTTTTCAAAACGCTTGTGTTCTCTAGAGTGGAGTACTGCTGCACAATGACAGCACCTTTCAAAGCTGGAGAAATTACTGACCTGGAGAGCGTGGAGAGATCCTTTACTGCTAGAATCCACTCAGTAAAACATCTAAACTATTGGGACCGACTAAAGAGCCTAAAACTGTACTCCCTTGAGCGCAGGCGGGAGAGGTACATAATAATTTACACGTGGAAAATATTAGAGGGGCTGGTCCCAAACCTGCACACAGAAATAACATCACATGAGACCAGAAGACATGGCAGGATGTGCAGAATACCCCCGTTGAAAAACAGAGGTGCAACTGGTACTCAACTCTATCAACATCAGAGGTCCGAGACTGTTCAACACGCTTCCACTACACATAAGGGGCATAACTGGCCGACCCCTCACAGTGTTCAAGAGAGAACTGGATAAGCACCTCCAAAGGATACCTGATCAACCAGGCTGTGACTCGTACGTCAGGCTGCGAGCAGCCGCGTCCAACAGCCTGGTTGATCAGTCCGGCAACCAGAAGGCCTGGTCGACGACCGGGCCGCGGGGACGCTAAGCCCCGGAAGCACCTCAAGGTAACCTCAAGGTAAGACTGCTACCAGAATACACTAATATATATATATATATATATATATATATATATATATATATATATATATATATATATATATATATATATATATATATATATATATATATATATATGTATATATACATGTATATATATATATATATATATACATATATATATATATATATATATATATATATATATATATATATATATATATATATATATATATATATATATATATATATATATATATAGTGGCTTTAGGCATTTTAGCAATAAAAATTGCTAAAATATATGAAATTGGGAAGAGTTTACAATATCCTAAGAGGTTTTTGGATTTCTCGTTTGTACAAGCCAAGCGTACGTTTTATAATCACGTCCCTAAGGCGAAACCAAAAATTATTAACTCATTGGTGGTACCTTATGCGAGTGGACTTGAAAAATTGTCTCTGATTTTTAAGAAACTTAATATAAATTTGGTGTTCACTAATAGTACGATCAAATCCAATTTAATAAAAAACTCCCCTGATACAGCAGGTTGTGTGTATTCGATTCCCTGCAATGATTGTGATTCTGTGTACCTTGGACAAACAGGAAAGTCCTTACAATTGCGGTTGTCACAACATGCTTATAGTATTAGAACTGCCCAAACGTCTAATGCATTGTATCTACATACGAGTTTATGCGATCACAATATTAACTGGAATGGGGCAAAAAGCATTACCAATTGTGGGGATTTCGTGGAACGGAATTTGATTGAGTCTGCTCTAATCAGTCAGTGTCCAAATCTTCTTAATGTTAGTACTGGAATGTACAAACTTGGTCCATTTTTAAGTTATAATATTGCACAACAGTTTAAGAAACAATTCTGATAGAGAGGCTTACAATGTCTCATTATAATGTATATTCATATATTGTGTGTTCATGAGGCTTTTCTTTAATCTTTCATCCTTATTCTCTGACCACTAATCCTCTTTGACCATTCTAAGCTAAGCTATACCTGTTTTTGGTTATTTACACCTGACCAACCCTAGGGATGGGTTGGTCAGGTGTCGGCCTATATATCCTCCCCCTTCTCCCTTCTCCTTAGTCAGTCTGGTGTTGACAAAGGCTTTAACAAGCCGAAACGTTCACCTCATTTCATATTTCTCTGTGGATTTTCCGCATATATATATATATACATATATATATATATATATATATATATATATATATATATATATATATATATATATATATATATATATATTAGTATATTTTGGTAGCAGTCTTTCCTGTAGACATATATTATTAAATATGACCGAAAAAGTAAGATTAATAATTCTAACACGAATTTTCTCAATCTTTCGTACATTTCTTTTCACTGTTGGAGGTAAATCAAAAATCAATTCTCCAAAATTCATTTTTATTTCTAGTCTGACGCGACACGAGCACGTTTCGTAAAACTTATTACATTTTCAAAGACTTTAGTTCACAAATACACAACTGAATAGAACTTACGCATCTCCGATTTTATATCTACATTTGAGTGAGGTGGAAGGGGTGATGTGGCATTAACACAAGACAGAACAAGAGGTGGCATTAATAGGGTATTAATTTCATCAACACAAGACAGAACAAGAGGTGGTATTAATAGGGTATTAATTTCATCAACACAAGACAGAACACGAAACAATGGGTATTGAATAGAAGTGTTTGTAGAAAGCCTATTGGTCCATATTTCTTGATGCTTCTATATTGGAGCGGAGTCTAGAGGTGGGTAGAATATAGTTGTGCAATAATTGGCTGTTGATTGCTGGTGTTGACTTCTTGATGTGTAGTGCCTCGCAAACGTCAAGCCGCCTGCTATCGCTGTATCTATCGATGATTTCTGTGTTGTTTACTAGGATTTCTCTGGCTATGGTTTGGTTGTGGGAAGAGATTATATGTTCCTTAATGGAGCCCTGTTGCTTATGCATCGTTAAACGACTAGAAAGAGATGTTGTTGTCTTGCCTATATACTGGGTTTTTTGGAGCTTACAGTCCCCAAGAGGGCATTTGAAGGCATAGACGACGTTAGTCTCTTTTAAAGCGTTCTGTTTTGTGTCTGGAGAGTTTCTCATGAGTAGGCTGGCCGTTTTTCTGGTTTTATAGTAAATCGTCAGTTGTATCCTCTGATTTTTGTCTGTAGGGATAACGTTTCTATTAACAATATCTTTCAGGACCCTTTCCTCCGTTTTATGAGCTGTGGAAAAGAAGTTCCTGTAAAATAGTCTAATAGGGGGTATAGGTGTTGTGTTAGTTGTCTCTTCAGAGGTTGCATGGCTTTTCACTTTCCTTCTTATGATGTCTTCGATGAAACCATTGGAAAAGCCGTTATTGACTAGGACCTGCCTTACCCTGCAGAGTTCTTCGTCGACTTGCTTCCATTCTGAGCTGTGGCTGAGAGCACGGTCGACATATGCGTTAACAACTCTCCTCTTGTACCTGTCTGGGCAGTCGAAGCGACTCAACGGCCTGCTGACTCCTTATGTTCCTTGTGCCTTCAGCCTGAAGTCTCCAAAGGAATTTGTTGACTTACTGCGGGGCACACGGGCCACAGGGATAAGAGCCTCGTTGGACGTAGAATCGCTGTTTACCAACGTACCTGTGGACGAGACAATCGGAATGATAGCCGACAGAGTGTATCGTGATCCAGCCTGTACTCCTCTTGACATACCAGAAAATATTCTGAGGAAACTACTCCAAGCTTGTACTAAAGAGGCACCCTTCTTGAGCCCGGATGGGCACATGTATAAGCAAGTAGATGGGTCGCCATGGGTTCTCCCCTAGGTGTCCTGTTTGCAAACTTCTACATGGGTACCATCGAGCAAAAAGTCTTAGTCGACATGAACTTGAAACCGGCCATATACTGCAGGTATGTTGACGACATTTTTACACAGGTACCTGATGTCAGACATCTGCAGGAGTTGAAGGAGGCATTTGAGCAGAGTTCCGTGCTGCGTTTCACTTACGAGATGGAAAAGGATGGGAAGCTGCCCTTTCTAGATGTAACAGTCATGGAAAAGGGCGGAGGTTTCCACACTGCAGTCTACACTAAGGAAACGAACATAGGAATGTGCCTAAATGCCAACAGCGACTGCCCAGACAGGTACAAGAGGAGTGTTGTTAACGCATATGTCGACCGTGCTCTCAGCCACAGCTCAGAATGGAAGCAAGTCGACGAAGAACTCTGCAGGGTAAGGCAGGTCCTAGTCAATAACGGCTTCTCCAATGGTTTCGTCGAAGACATCATAAGAAGGAAAGTGAAAAGCCATGCAACCTCTGAAGAGACAACTAACACAACACCTATACCCCCTATTAGACTATTTTACAGGAACTTCTTTTCCACAGCTCATAAAACGGAGGAAAGGGTCCTGAAAGATATTGTTAATAGAAACGTTATCCCTACAGACAAAAATCAGAGGATACAACTGACGATTTACTATAAAACCAGAAAAACGGCCAGCCTACTCATGAGAAACTCTCCAGACACAAAACAGAACGCTTTAAAAGAGACAAACGTCGTCTATGCCTTTAAATGCCCTCTTGGGGACTGTAAGCTCCAAAAAACCCAGTATATAGGCAAGACAACAACATTTCTTTCTAGGCGTTTAACGATGCATAAGCAACAGGGCTCCATTAAGGAACATATAATCTCTTCCCACAACCAAACCATAGCCAGAGAAATCCTAGTAAACAACACAGAAATCATCGATAGATACAGCGATAGCAGGCGGCTTGACGTTTGCGAGGCACTACACATCAAGAAGTCAACACCAGCAATCAACAGCCAATTATTGCACAACTATATTCTACCCACCTCTAGACTCCGCTCCAATATAGAAGCATCAAGAAATATGGACCAATAGGCTTTCTACAAACACTTCTATTCAATACCCATTGTTTCGTGTTCTGTCTTGTGTTGATGAAATTAATACCCTATTAATACCACCTCTTGTTCTGTCTTGTGTTGATGAAATTAATACCCTATTAATGCCACCTCTTGTTCTGTCTTGTGTTAATGCCACATCACCCCTTCCACCTCACTCAAATATAGATATAAAATCGGAGATGCGTAAGTTCTATTCAGTTGTGTATTTGTGAACTAAAGTCTTTGAAAATGTAATAAGTTTTACGAAACGTGCTCGTGTCGCGTCAGACTAGAAATATAAATGAATTTTGGAGAATTGATTTTTGATTTACCTCCAACAGTGAAAAGAAATGTACGAAAGATTGAGAAAATTCGTGTTAGAATTATTAATCTTACTTTTTCGGTCATATTTAATAATATATATATATATATATATATATATATATATATATATATATATATATATATATATATATATATATATATATATATATATATACATATATATATATATATATATATATATATATATATATATATATACATATATATATATATATATATATAAATATATATATATATATATATATATATATATATATATATATATATATATATATATATATATATATATATATATATATATATATGCGAACAAGCCTGAATGGTCCCCAGGACAATATGCAACTGAAAACTCACACCCCAGAAGTGACTCGAACCCATACTCCCAGAAGCAACGCAACTGGTATGTACAAGACGCCTTAATCCACTTGACCATCACGACCGGACAAAATGAGGTGATAGCCGAGGCTATTTGAACCACCCCACCGCCGGCACTCGGATAGTAATCTTGGGCATAGCATTTTACCAAATCACCTCATTCTTTGGGGTGGATAGCCGAGGCTATTTGAACCACCCCACCGCCGGCACTCGGATAGTAATCTTGGGCATAGCATTTTACCAAATCACCTCATTCTTTGGGGTGGTTCAAATAGCCTCGGCTATCACCTCATTTTGTCCGGTCGTGATGGTCAAGTGGATTAAGGCGTCTTGTACATACCAGTTGCGTTGCTTCTGGGAGTATGGGTTCGAGTCACTTCTGGGGTGTGAGTTTTCAGTTGCATATTGTCCTGGGGACCATTCAGGCTTGTTCGCATTTGTGTTCCTCATGTGTGCCCCAAAGAATGAGGTGATTTGGTAAAATGCTATGCCCAAGATTACTATCCGAGTGCCGGCGGTGGGGTGGTTCAAATAGCCTCGGCTATCACCTCATTTTGTCCGGTCGTGATGGTCAAGTGGATTAAGGCGTCTTGTACATACCAGTTGCGTTGCTTCTGGGAGTATGGGTTCGAGTCACTTCTGGGGTGTGAGTTTTCAGTTGCATATTGTCCTGGGGACCATTCAGGCTTGTTCGCATTTGTGTTCCTCACGTGTGCCCCAAAGAATGAGGTGATTTGGTAAAATGCTATGCCCAAGATTACTATCCGAGTGCCGGCGGTGGGGTGGTTCAAATAGCCTCGGCTATCACCTCATTTTGTCCGGTCGTGATGGTCAAGTGGATTAAGGCGTTTTGTACATACCAGTTGCGTTGCTTCTGGGAGTATGGGTTCGAGTCACTTCTGGGGTGTGAGTTTTCAGTTGCATATTGTCCTGGGGACCATTCAGGCTTGTTCGCATTTGTGTTCCTCACGTGTGCCCCAAAGAATGAGGTGATTTGGTAAAATGCTATGCCCAAGATTACTATCCGAGTGCCGGCGGTGGGGTGGTTCAAATAGCCTCGGCTATCACCTCATTTTGTCCGGTCGTGATGGTCAAGTTGATTAAGGCGTCTTGTACATACCAGTTGCGTTGCTTCTGGGAGTATGGGTTCGAGTCACTTCTGGGGTGTGAGTTTTCAGTTGTTATATATATATATATATATATATGCGAACAAGCCTGAATGGTCCCCAGGACAATATGCAACTGAAAACTCACACCCCAGAAGTGACTCGAACCCAGCCAGTTGGGTTCGAGTCACTTCTGGGGTGTGAGTTTTCAGTTATATATATATATATATATATATATATATATATATATATATATATATATATATATATATATATATATATATATATATATATATATATATATATATATTAAATATGACCGAAAAAGTAAGATTAATAATTCTAACACGAATTTTCTCGATCTTTCTTACGTTTCTTTTCACTGTTGATGGTAATTCAAAGATCAATTCTCCAAAATTCATTTTTATTTCTAGTCTGACGCGACACTTGAGCGCGTTTCGTAAAACTTATTACAATTTCAAAGACTTTAGTTTACACAAACACACACAACTTTAACTGAATAGAGCTTAAACATCTTTTGAGTTTTTATACCTACATTTGGGTGAAGTGACATGTTACAATAGTTTTGGATGAGGTGAAAATAAACTTTTAACACAAGACAGAACACGAAACATTGAAATACAAACAGGTATTAAAAGTAGGTAACTGCAGAAGGCCTATTTTTATTGGCCCATATTTCTTGATGCTTCTATATTGGAGCGGAGTCTTGAAGTGGCTAGAATATAGTTGTGCATTAATTGGCTGTTGATTGCTGGTGTTGACTTCTTGATGTGTAGTGCCTCGCAGACGTCGAGCCGCCTGCTATCGCTGTATCTATCGATGATTTCTGTGTTGTTTGTTAAGATTTCTCTGGTGATGGTTTAGTTGTGGGAAGAGGCTATATGTTCCTTTATGGAGCCATGTTGCTTATGCATCGTTAAACGCCTGGAAAGAGATGTTGTTGTATTGCCTATATACTGAGTTTTTTGAGGCTTACAATCCCCAAGAGGGCATTTGAAGGCATAGACGACGTTGGTCTCTTTTAAAACGTTCTGCTTTGTGTCTGGAGAGTTTCTCATGAGTAGGCTGGCCGTTTTTTTGGTTTTATAGTAAATTGTCAGTTGTATCTTCTGATTTTTGTCTGTAGGGATAACGTTTCTATTAACAATATCTTTCAGGACCCTTTCCTCCGTTTTATGGGCTGTGGAAAAGAAGTTCCTGTAAAATAGTCTAATAGGGGGTATAGGTGTTGTGTTAGTTGTCTCTTCAGAGGTTGCATGGCGTTTCACTTTCCTTCTTATGATGTCTTCCACGAAACCATTGGAGAAGCCGTTGTTGACTAGGACCTGCCTTACCCTACAGAGTTCTTCGTCGACTTGCTTCCATTCTGAGCTGTGGCTGAGGGCACGGTCGACATAAGCGTTAACAACACTCCTCTTGTACCTGTCCGGGCAGTCACTGTTGGCATTCAGGCACATTCCTATGGTTGTTTCCTTAGTGTAGACTGCAGTGTGGAAAACTCCGCTCCTTTCCATGACTGTTACATCTAGAAAGGGCAGCTTCCCATCCTTCTCCATCTCGTAAGTGAAACGCAACACAGAATTCTGCTCAAATGCCTCCTTCAGCTCCTGCAGATGTCTGACATCAGGTACCTGTGTAAAAATGTCGTCAACATACCTGCAGTATATGGCAGGTTTCAAGTTCATGTCGACTAAGACTTTTTGCTCGATGGTACCCATGTAGAAGTTTGCAAACAGGACACCTAGGGGAGAACCCATGGCGACCCCATCTACTTGCTTATACATGTGTCCATCCGGGCTCAAGAAGGGTGCCTCTTTAGTACAAGCTTGGAGTAGTTTCCTTAGACTGTTTAAATAATATATATAGAAGGAGGAAAGAATCGAACCTAAAAAGGCACCCTTCTTGAGCCCTGATGGACACATGTATAAGCAAGTAGATGGGGTCGCCATGGGTTCTCCCCTAGGTGTCCTGTTTGCAAACTTCTACATGGGTACCATCGAGCAAAAAGTCTTAGTCCTTACAATTGCGGTTGTCACAACATGCTTATAGTATTAGAACTGCCCAAACGTCTAATGCATTGTATCTACATACGAGTTTATGCGATCACAATATTAACTGGAATGGGGCAAAAAGCATTACCAATTGTGGGGATTTCGTGGAACGGAATTTGATTGAGTCTGCTCTAATCAGTCAGTGTCCAAATCTTCTTAATGTTAGTACTGGAATGTACAAACTTGATCCATTTTTAAGTTATAATATTGCACAACAGTTTAAGAAACAATTCTGATAGAGAGGCTTACAATGTCTCATTATAATGTATATTCATATATTGTGTGTTCATGAGGCTTTTCTTTAATTTTTCATCCTTATTCTCTGACCGCTAATCCTCTTTGACCATTCTAAGCTAAGCTATACCTGTTTTTGGTTATTTACACCTGACCAACCCTAGGGATGGGTTGGTCAGGTGTCGGCCTATATATCCTCCCCCTTCTCCCTTCTCCTTAGTCAGTCTGGTGTTGACAAAGGCTTTAACAAGCCGAAGCGTTCACCTCATTTCATATTTCTCTGTGGATTTTCCGCATATATATATATATATATATATATATATATATATATATATATATATATATATATATATATATATATATATATATATATATATATATATATATATATATATATATATATATTAGTATATTTTGGTAGCAGTCTTTCCTGTAGACATATATTATTAAATATGACCGAAAAAGTAAGATTAATAATTCTAACACGAATTTTCTCAATCTTTCGTACATTTCTTTTCACCGTTGGAGGTAAATCAAAAATCAATTCTCCAAAATTCATTTTTATTTCTAGTCTGACGCGACACGAGCGCGTTTCGTAAAACTTATTACATTTTCAAAGACTTTAGTTCACAAATACACAACTGAATAGAACTTACGCATCTCCGATTTTATATCTACATTTGAGTGAGGTGGAAGGGGTGATGTGGCATTAACACAAGACAGAACAAGAGGTGGCATTAATAGGGTATTAATTTCATCAACACAAGACAGAACAAGAGGTGGTATTAATAGGGTATTAATTTCATCAACACAAGACAGAACACGAAACAATGGGTATTGAATAGAAGTGTTTGTAGAAAGCCTATTGGTCCATATTTCTTGATGCTTCTATATTGGAGCGGAGTCTAGAGGTGGGTAGAATATAGTTGTGCAATAATTGGCTGTTGATTGCTGGTGTTGACTTCTTGATGTGTAGTGCCTCGCAAACGTCAAGCCGCCTGCTATCGCTGTATCTATCGATGATTTCTGTGTTGTTTACTAGGATTTCTCTGGCTATGGTTTGGTTGTGGGAAGAGATTATATGTTCCTTAATGGAGCCCTGTTGCTTATGCATCGTTAAACGCCTAGAAAGAGATGTTGTTGTCTTGCCTATATACTGGGTTTTTTGGAGCTTACAGTCCCCAAGAGGGCATTTGAAGGCATAGACGACGTTAGTCTCTTTTAAAGCGTTCTGTTTTGTGTCTGGAGAGTTTCTCATGAGTAGGCTGGCCGTTTTTCTGGTTTTATAGTAAATCGTCAGTTGTATCCTCTGATTTTTGTCTGTAGGGATAACGTTTCTATTAACAATATCTTTCAGGACCCTTTCCTCCGTTTTATGAGCTGTGGAAAAGAAGTTCCTGTAAAATAGTCTAATAGGGGGTATAGGTGTTGTGTTAGTTGTCTCTTCAGAGGTTGCATGGCTTTTCACTTTCCTTCTTATGATGTCTTCGATGAAACCATTGGAAAAGCCGTTATTGACTAGGACCTGCCTTACCCTGCAGAGTTCTTCGTCGACTTGCTTCCATTCTGAGCTGTGGCTGAGAGCACGGTCGACATATGCGTTAACAACTCTCCTCTTGTACCTGTCTGGGCAGTCGAAGCGACTCAACGGCCTGCTGACTCCTTATGTTCCTTGTGCCTTCAGCCTGAAGTCTCCAAAGGAATTTGTTGACTTACTGCGGGGCACACGGGCCACAGGGATAAGAGCCTCGTTGGACGTAGAATCGCTGTTTACCAACGTACCTGTGGACGAGACAATCGGAATGATAGCCGACAGAGTGTATCGTGATCCAGCCTGTACTCCTCTTGACATACCAGAAAATATTCTGAGGAAACTACTCCAAGCTTGTACTAAAGAGGCACCCTTCTTGAGCCCGGATGGGCACATGTATAAGCAAGTAGATGGGGTCGCCATGGGTTCTCCCCTAGGTGTCCTGTTTGCAAACTTCTACATGGGTACCATCGAGCAAAAAGTCTTAGTCGACATGAACTTGAAACCGGCCATATACTGCAGGTATGTTGACGACATTTTTACACAGGTACCTGATGTCAGACATCTGCAGGAGTTGAAGGAGGCATTTGAGCAGAGTTCCGTGCTGCGTTTCATTTACGAGATGGAAAAGGATGGGAAGCTGCCCTTTCTAGATGTAACAGTCATGGAAAAGGGCGGAGGTTTCCACACTGCAGTCTACACTAAGGAAACGAACATAGGAATGTGCCTAAATGCCAACAGCGACTGCCCAGACAGGTACAAGAGGAGTGTTGTTAACGCATATGTCGACCGTGCTCTCAGCCACAGCTCAGAATGGAAGCAAGTCGACGAAGAACTCTGCAGGGTAAGGCAGGTCCTAGTCAATAACGGCTTCTCCAATGGTTTCGTCGAAGACATCATAAGAAGGAAAGTGAAAAGCCATGCAACCTCTGAAGAGACAACTAACACAACACCTATACCCCCTATTAGACTATTTTACAGGAACTTCTTTTCCACAGCTCATAAAACGGAGGAAAGGGTCCTGAAAGATATTGTTAATAGAAACGTTATCCCTACAGACAAAAATCAGAGGATACAACTGACGATTTACTATAAAACCAGAAAAACGGCCAGCCTACTCATGAGAAACTCTCCAGACACAAAACAGAACGCTTTAAAAGAGACAAACGTCGTCTATGCCTTTAAATGCCCTCTTGGGGACTGTAAGCTCCAAAAAACCCAGTATATAGGCAAGACAACAACATTTCTTTCTAGGCGTTTAACGATGCATAAGCAACAGGGCTCCATTAAGGAACATATAATCTCTTCCCACAACCAAACCATAGCCAGAGAAATCCTAGTAAACAACACAGAAATCATCGATAGATACAGCGATAGCAGGCGGCTTGACGTTTGCGAGGCACTACACATCAAGAAGTCAACACCAGCAATCAACAGCCAATTATTGCACAACTATATTCTACCCACCTCTAGACTCCGCTCCAATATTGAAGCATCAAGAAATATGGACCAATAGGCTTTCTACAAACACTTCTATTCAATACCCATTGTTTCGTGTTCTGTCTTGTGTTGATGAAATTAATACCCTATTAATACCACCTCTTGTTCTGTCTTGTGTTGATGAAATTAATACCCTATTAATGCCACCTCTTGTTCTGTCTTGTGTTAATGCCACATCACCCCTTCCACCTCACTCAAATATAGATATAAAATCGGAGATGCGTAAGTTCTATTCAGTTGTGTATTTGTGAACTAAAGTCTTTGAAAATGTAATAAGTTTTACGAAACGTGCTCGTGTCGCGTCAGGCTAGAAATATAAATGAATTTTGGAGAATTGATTTTTGATTTACCTCCAACAGTGAAAAGAAATGTACGAAAGATTGAGAAAATTCGTGTTAGAATTATTAATCTTACTTTTTCGGTCATATTTAATAATATATATATATATATATATATATATATATATATATATATACATATATATATATATATATATATATATATATATATATATACATATATATATATATATATATAAATATATATATATATATATATATATATATATATATATATATATATATATATATATATATATATATATATATATATATATATATATATATATATATGCGAACAAGCCTGAATGGTCCCCAGGACAATATGCAACTGAAAACTCACACCCCAGAAGTGACTCGAACCCATACTCCCAGAAGCAACGCAACTGGTATGTACAAGACGCCTTAATCCACTTGACCATCACGACCGGACAAAATGAGGTGATAGCCGAGGCTATTTGAACCACCCCACCGTTGGCACTCGGATAGTAATCTTGGGCATAGCATTTTACCAAATCACCTCATTCTTTGGGGTGGTTCAAATAGCCTCGGCTATCACCTCATTTTGTCCGGTCGTGATGGTCAAGTGGATTAAGGCGTCTTGTACATACCAGTTGCGTTGCTTCTGGGAGTATGGGTTCGAGTCACTTCTGGGGTGAGTTTTCAGTTGCATATTGTCCTGGGGACCATTCAGGCTTGTTCGCATTTGTGTTCCTCACGTGTGCCCTAAAGAATGAGGTGATTTGGTAAAATGCTATGCCCAAGATTACTATCCGAGTGCCGGCGGTGGGGTGGTTCAAATAGCCTCGGCTATCACCTCATTTTGTCCGGTCGTGATGGTCAAGTGGATTAAGGCGTCTTGTACATACCAGTTGCGTTGCTTCTGGGAGTATGGGTTCGAGTCACTTCTGGGGTGTGAGTTTTCAGTTGCATATTGTCCTGGGGACCATTCAGGCTTGTTCGCATTTGTGTTCCTCACGTGTGCCCCAAAGAATGAGGTGATTTGGTAAAATGCTATGCCCAAGATTACTATCCGAGTGCCGGCGGTGGGGTGGTTCAAATAGCCTCGGCTATCACCTCATTTTGTCCGGTCGTGATGGTCAAGTGGATTAAGGCGTCTTGTACATACCAGTTGCGTTGCTTCTGGGAGTATGGGTTCGAGTCACTTCTGGGGTGTGAGTTTTCAGTTGCATATTGTCCTGGGGACCATTCAGGCTTGTTCGCATTTGTGTTCCTCACGTGTGCCCCAAAGAATGAGGTGATTTGGTAAAATGCTATGCCCAAGATTACTATCCGAGTGCCGGCGGTGGGGTGGTTCAAATAGCCTCGGCTATCACCTCATTTTGTCCGGTCGTGATGGTCAAGTTGATTAAGGCGTCTTGTACATACCAGTTGCGTTGCTTCTGGGAGTATGGGTTCGAGTCACTTCTGGGGTGTGAGTTTTCAGTTGTTATATATATATATATATATATGCGAACAAGCCTGAATGGTCTCCAGGACAATATGCAACTGAAAACTCACACCCCAGAAGTGACTCGAACCCAGCCAGTTGGGTTCGAGTCACTTCTGGGGTGTGAGTTTTCAGTTATATATATATATATATATATATATATATATATATATATATATATATATATATATATATATATATATATATATATATATATATATATATATATATATATATATATATATATTAAATATGACCGAAAAAGTAAGATTAATAATTCTAACACGAATTTTCTCGATCTTTCTTACGTTTCTTTTCACTGTTGATGGTAATTCAAAGATCAATTCTCCAAAATTCATTTTTATTTCTAGTCTGACGCGACACTTGAGCGCGTTTCGTAAAACTTATTACAATTTCAAAGACTTTAGTTTACACAAACACACACAACTTTAACTGAATAGAGCTTAAACATCTTTTGAGTTTTTATACCTACATTTGGGTGAAGTGACGTGTTACAATAGTTTTGGATGAGGTGAAAATAAACTTTTAACACAAGACAGAACACGAAACATTGAAATACAAACAGGTATTAAAAGTAGGTAACTGCAGAAGGCCTATTTTTATTGGCCCATATTTCTTGATGCTTCTATATTGGAGCGGAGTCTTGAAGTGGCTAGAATATAGTTGTGCATTAATTGGCTGTTGATTGCTGGTGTTGACTTCTTGATGTGTAGTGCCTCGCAGACGTCGAGCCGCCTGCTATCGCTGTATCTATCGATGATTTCTGTGTTGTTTGTTAAGATTTCTCTGGTGATGGTTTAGTTGTGGGAAGAGGCTATATGTTCCTTTATGGAGCCCTGTTGCTTATGCATCGTTAAACGCCTGGAAAGAGATGTTGTTGTATTGCCTATATACTGAGTTTTTTGAGGCTTACAATCCCCAAGAGGGCATTTGAAGGCATAGACGACGTTGGTCTCTTTTAAAACGTTCTGCTTTGTGTCTGGAGAGTTTCTCATGAGTAGGCTGGCCGTTTTTCTGGTTTTATAGTAAATTGTCAGTTGTATCTTCTGATTTTTGTCTGTAGGGATAACGTTTCTATTAACAATATCTTTCAGGACCCTTTCCTCCGTTTTATGGGCTGTGGAAAAGAAGTTCCTGTAAAATAGTCTAATAGGGGGTATAGGTGTTGTGTTAGTTGTCTCTTCAGAGGTTGCATGGCGTTTCACTTTCCTTCTTATGATGTCTTCCACGAAACCATTGGAGAAGCCGTTGTTGACTAGGACCTGCCTTACCCTACAGAGTTCTTCGTCGACTTGCTTCCATTCTGAGCTGTGGCTGAGGGCACGGTCGACATAAGCGTTAACAACACTCCTCTTGTACCTGTCCGGGCAGTCACTGTTGGCATTCAGGCACATTCCTATGTTTGTTTCCTTAGTGTAGACTGCAGTGTGGAAAACTCCGCTCCTTTCCATGACTGTTACATCTAGAAAGGGCAGCTTCCCATCCTTCTCCATCTCGTAAGTGAAACGCAACACAGAATTCTGCTCAAATGCCTCCTTCAGCTCCTGCAGATGTCTGACATCAGGTACCTGTGTAAAAATGTCGTCAACATACCTGCAGTATATGGCAGGTTTCAAGTTCATGTCGACTAAGACTTTTTGCTCGATGGTACCCATGTAGAAGTTTGCAAACAGGACACCTAGGGGAGAACCCATGGCGACCCCATCTACTTGCTTATACATGTGTCCATCCGGGCTCAAGAAGGGTGCCTCTTTAGTACAAGCTTGGAGTAGTTTCCTTAGACTGTTTAAATAATATATATAGAAGGAGGAAAGAATCGAACCTAAAAAGGCACCCTTCTTGAGCCCTGATGGACACATGTATAAGCAAGTAGATGGGGTCGCCATGGGTTCTCCCCTAGGTGTCCTGTTTGCAAACTCCACATTTTTATATATATATATATATATATATATATATATATATATATATATATATATATATATATATATATATATATATATATATATATATATATATATATATATATATATATATATGGAGGGACGACGACGTTTCGGTTGTCGTCCTGGACCATTCTCAAGTCAGCTTGAGAATGGTCCAGGACGGACCAAAACGTTGTCGTCCCTTCACTTTCTAGTGCGTGGTCTGGTTAACATACTTCAGCCACGTTATTGTGACTAATCGCCTGTATATATATTTATTCATAAGTATCTTTGACAATCATTACTTTTATGATGAAAATTGCAGGTATTACAGAACATGATGTAAACAATGTATAATAATAATAATAATAATAATTTTTATTTAGGTAAAGGTACATACATAAAGAGATTTTACAATGTTTGTTGGCTTTATAGATAAGAGCTAGTACATGCAATGCCTAAAGCCACTATTACGCAAAGCGTTTCGGGCAGGAAAAAACACTAATGACTAAAGCTTAAAACTAATGGGTAAAAAGAATAAAATGTGTTGAGTACAAATAAAAATAGAGGTAAAAGAGGGGGGAACATTGTTGAAAAAACAGCACAAATACAATTACAAATTATTACAGAAAATTACATTCAAACAGCGTTGATTTGAAAAAAAAAAACATACATGGGTTAACAATAGAGAGGTAAGGTAGGTTACAGGGAATTTATTAGGTATAGCTTCGTTTTTAACTTAAACTGGTTGAGAGTGGTACAGTCTTTAACATGGTTGGGAAGGTCATTCCACATTCTGGGCCCCTTGATTTGTAGAGCATTTCTGGTTTGATTAAGTCGTACTCTAGGAATATCAAAACTGTATTTATTTCTGGTGTGGTGCTCATGGGTTCTGTTACAACCTTCTATGAAGCTTTTGAGATCAGGATTGGCATTATAGTTTAGCGTTTTATATATGTATAATACACATGAGAGAATGTGCAGTGACTTAATGTCTAACATATTCAGAGATTTGAGTAGGGGTACCGAGTGATGTCTGGGGCCAGAATTGGATATTGTCCTAATAGCAGCTTTGTGTTGAGTAATTAGAGGACGTAAGTGATTTTGGGTAGTAGAGCCCCAAGCACAAATACCATAGTTGATATATAATACATGTAACACATGATCACAATGTTTCTGTAATTAACTTGAATGTAAAATCTCTAAGCAAACACTTTGATGATGTTAGCGCCCTAAATCAAACTGTTGACAACAAATTTTCTTTTGTTATACTTACTGAAACGTGGTTAAAAGAGGATACTACACAACTCTTTAACATGCCAAACTACTCTGCACTTCACAACTGTCGACCAATTCAGAGAGGTGGTGGTACTGCTCTTTACTACCACCAAGAACTGACATGCTTAAAAGTAACTAAAACTAGAGACTCCTGTGGAGAGTATATCTTTGCCTGTCTCAGAGTTAAGGGTGGCGAGGCTGACCTGACTGTGGGAGTAGTTTACAGAATTCCTAACTCTGTTGTGACTGAATTCAACTCTAACTTTCAAAATCTAATACTAGCAAACAAACTTAACCAAAAACAACTAATAATATCAGGGGATTTTAATATTGATCTCTACGAGCCTGATAACCCTCATGCTGCTAGTTTCTTCAACTGTATGAATTCCTGCTTCCTCATACCCTTAATTACTAGACCTATTAGAATTACTGAAACGATTGAAACTCTTGACCACATCTGTACTAACATTTAACCTCTCCACTTGCTTCAGGGATAATCGCTGATTGGGCCACTGATCACTACCCCCCACATTTCTCCTAACCAACATTAATAAACCATCTTTAGATACAATGAA
The DNA here is from genome assembly GCF_040958095.1 of Procambarus clarkii. Lineage (NCBI taxonomy): Eukaryota > Metazoa > Arthropoda > Malacostraca > Decapoda > Cambaridae > Procambarus > Procambarus clarkii. The sequence goes on from NC_091157.1 coordinate 40,164,796, forward strand.
GATAAGCTTTAGGCTGTACAATGAAACTTCTATAAGCAACTTTATTGCTACTGCTGCTAATATCAACTGGGAGTCTGAAATAGGTAACATAGTGAACATCAACCAAGCTGTGCAAACATTTTTTCAGAAAAGTCTGAGCCACTACAATACCCACTGTCCAATGCTAACGAAACAAGTCACAACTAAAATGTTAAACAATCCATGTCTTACTAAGGGTATACTTAAACCAATTAAAAAAACATGACCACGAGAAGAAGTGTAGGTTAGGGGTAATCTCTAAAGAGGTTTCAGGGAGATACTCATCAGTGCTGCCCAAAATAATTAGGAGAGCCAAAATAAAATACTATGAAAATAAAATTCAATCAAATTAAGTGCAACATTAAGAAAACGTGGAGCACTATCTCCCAAATATTAGGATCAGAGAAGATCTTGAATAAGATGTCAATACTCCTATCCAATGAACGATGGTATGCTTTCTGCCTCTGACACTGCCACTAAATTCAATAGTTTCTTCTCATCCATTGGCACATCCCTTGTAAATTATATCCCATCTTTCCTAACTAATGTTAAGGACTACCTTACAGGAAACTATCCAGTCTCTGTACCTAACTCACGCTAATTCCTCTGATGTTAATGAGATAATCATTTCTCTTAAAATAAAGTCAAGTGCTCTTGCTGAGATAACAACTCTAATTTACAAAAAAAAAAAACTCAAGATTTCTGGCTCCGGCCATTGCATTCCTCTACAACAAATTACTTGAACTCCAAGCGATTCCTAATATTCTGAAAAAAATGAGAGTAACCCCAGTCCACAAATGTGGTGATTTCACCGATGTCAATAATTTCAGACCTATATAAATTCTACCAGCCTTGTCAAAAATATTTGAAAAGCTAATCCATAAGCAGCTATACTCTTATCTAGCTAAACACAAAATGTTTAGCCAAATGTCTGACGCCATACTGTGTAAACACAGTATGGCGTCAGACCCCCAAAAAGCACTAACGATGCACTGATTAGTATGATTAACTTAATACATGCAGCTCTTGATAAAAATGAGTTCCCTGTTGGATTATTTGTGGACCTACGTAAGGCTTTTGACACTGTTAGCCACCAAAACTTCTCTTAAAATACATCATTATGGAGTCAGAGGTCACTCCTTCCAATACCTTCAGTCTTACCTTAGTGACAGGCTCCAGTATGTTTCTGTGAATGATTCCATTTCTCCCACCCTACCCATCAACATTGGTGTTCCTCAGGGCAGCATACTTGGCCCTCTCCTCTTTCTTATCTACATTAATGACCTTCCAAATGCCTCTCAACATCTCAAGCCAATTTTATTTGTTGATGACACAACCTTCATTTTCTCCAGCCCTAACCCTCTTATTTTGAATGACTCAATGAATACTGAACTAAATAAAGTCTATCTTTGGCTAACTTCTAAAAAAATCACTCTTAATATTAGCAAAACCTTCTATATTTTGATTGGTAATAAATCCTCAGATCAAATTAATCTAATTAACAATATCCAAATTAATATCAAAGTAGATAGTAAATTCCTTAGTGTTCTTATTGATAACAAGCTGAAATTCCACGACTACATTCAAAATATAGCTAAAAAAGTTTAAAAAACAGTTGGCATTCTTTCTAAAATCAGATACTATGTACCTCACCCTCCCCTGGTAATGCTTTATTACTCTTTCATCTATCCTTATCACAATTATGATATGTGTGCTTTGGGTTTTACTTCCCAAAATCATCTACGTCCTCTAATTACTCAACACAAATTTGCTATAAGAACAATAACAAACTCTGGCCCCAGACAGCACTCAGCCCCCTTCCTTAAATATCTGAATATGTTAGACATTAAGTCATTGCACATCCTCTCATGTGTACTCTATATATTTAAAACTGTGAACTGTAATGCCAATCCTGACCTTAAACGCTTCCTAGAAGGTTGTAACAAGGGCATCACACCAGAAACAAATACCTATTTGATATTCCTAGAGTGCGACTTAACCAAACTAGAAATGCTCTACAAATCAACAGACCTAGTATCTGGAATGACCTTCCCAATCATGTCAAAGGCTGTTCCTCTCTCAACCAGTTTAAGAGAAAAATTAAGTACTTCCTAATAAACTCCATGTAACCTACCTTACCATCTAAATGTCAACCCATGTCTTGCTATTTTCAAACAATACTGTTTGTTGACTAACTTGCATAATTGCCGATTTCTGCCACGTGTTTCCTCCCCTGAGTGCTCCTAGGTGCAGATACCGCATTTCTGCACTTACTTGGTGCACTTCCCGGTATAGTGGGAGTACCGGTAGCACTTGAAGCACCGGCAGAGCTCCGTATATGGTTTCTTGGTCATTTAGGCATGTGGAATGGTGATTCCAGCGCACTTCAGTCCGTATTCCGTGGCGTGGGTCGCTGAGATGGCCGTGCCGAAGGTCGCCTTCGATGTCAGTGTGTGGTTGTCTTCGGAGTTGATGCTGGTCTTGGCCACTACCGCGGGTTCAAGGCACTCCAGTGTCGGGTTCAAGGCATTGATGCTGGCGAGGATGTCATCGAGGCTGCGGGCGGAGATCCATACACTGATGTATGGCTAATCAAGCTGTCAATGTAATTAATCAGAGCTTTAATATAACAATGTGCTTTAATATACCTACTTATCTCTCTCAACTCATTCTTCTCTTGTAATGTATCTTTATCATTTATCAATTCTGATTGAAATTACCTACTTAAAATTATCTGCTAGATTAAGGACCTGCCCGAAACGCTGTGCGTACTAGTGGCTTTACAAGAATGTAAATACTGTACTATCCAATGTATTCTCACAAACCCAATGTACCTTCTTGTATATATATAAATAAATAAATAAATAAATAAATGTGTCTGGCAAACACAGTCCTGTCCACCAGGTAGCGTCGTCGATGAGTGAGGGTTGAGTACGTCGTTTAGCAGGGTGGTCATGGTCAAGGCGGGAAAAAGCTTCTCTAGGTCGTTAATGTCGCTGGAGAAGAGCAGGTGAACAGTTTCTCTGGTCTCCAGGATGTTAGCTGGTGTTGGAGAAGAGCAGGTGAACAGTTTCTCTGGTCTCCAGGATGTTAGCTGGTGTTGGAGAAGAGCAGGTAAACAGTTTCTCTGGTCTCCAGGATGTTAGCTGGTGTTGGAGAAGAGCAGGTGAACAGTTTCTCTGGTCTCCAGGATGTTAGCTGGTGTTGGAGAAGAGCAGGTGAACAGTTTCTCTGGTCTCCAGGATGTTAGCTGGTGTTGGAGAAGAGCAGGTGAACAGTTTCTCTGGTCTCCAGGATGTTAGCTGGTGTTGGAGAAGAGCAGGTGAACAGTTTCTCTGGTCTCCAGGATGTTAGCTGGTGTTGGAGAAGAGCAGGTAAACAGTTTCTCTGGTCTCCAGGATGTTAGCTGGTGTTGGAGAAGAGCAGGTGAACAGTTTCTCTGGTCTCCAGGATGTTAGCTGGTGTTGGAGAAGAGCAGGTAAACAGTTTCTCTGGTCTCCAGGATGTTAGCTGGTGTTGGAAATTATCCAACACTTAAACATCATTTTTGTATTATAATACATCATCATTGTATTAATTCAAAAAATTCAAATTCAAATGTTTATTCAGGTAAAGTACATACATACTAGGGGTGATACAAAAATTTATGAATTTATAGATAGAGCTAGTACATATAATGCCTAAAGCCACTATTACGCGAAGCGTTTCGGGCAGGAAAAACACTAAAGACTAAAACTTAATACTAATTGAGGTTAAAGTATAAAATGTGTTGAGAAAATATAAAAATAAAAAAAGGTGGGAACATGGCAGAAAAAAGCAAAAATACAATTTGGTCGACAAAGAGCATTGTTTAAAAATAACAGACATTGGTTGACATTACACGGGTAAGGTAGGTTACATGGAGTTAATTAGGTAGTGCTTCGTTTTTATCTTAAACTGGTTGAGAGAGGTACAGTCTTTAACATGATTGGGAAGGTCATTCCACATTCTGGGTCCCTTGATTTGTAGAGCATTTCTAGTTTGATTAAGTCGAACTCTTGGAATATCATAAAGGCATTTGTTTCTGGTGTGGTGGACATGGGTTCTGTTACAACCTTCAATGAAGCTTTTAAGGTCAGGATTGGCATTACAGTTCAGCGTTTTATATATATATATATATATATATATATATATATATATATATATATATATATATATATATATATATATATATATATATATATATATATATATATATATATATATATATATATGCGGAAAATCCACAGAGAAATATGAAAGGAGGTGAACGTTTCGGCTTTGTTAAAGCCTTTGTCAACACCAGACTGACTCAGACTGACTGTGTCAGTCTGGTGTTGACAAAGGCTTTAACAAAGCCGAAACGTTCACCTCCTTTCATATTTCTCTGTGGATTTTCCGCATATATATATATATATATATATATATATATATATATATATATATATATATATATATATATATATATATATATATATATATATATGTATATATGAATGAAAACTCACACCCCAGAAGTGACTCGAACCCATACTCCCAGAAGCAACGCAACTGGTAACTACAGGGCGCCTAATCCGCTTGACCATCACGGCCGTCAAAAGGAAGTGATAGCCGAGGCTATTTGAGCCACTTCCCCGACGGCAACTCGGATGGTAATCTTGGGCATAGCATTTCACCAAATCACCTCATTCTTTGGGGCACACGTGAGGAACACAAATGCGAACAAGCCTGAATGGTCCCCAGGACTATATGCGAATGAAAACTCACACCCCAGAAGTGACTCGAACCCATACTCCCAGAAGCAACGCAACTGGTAACTACAGGGCGCCTAAATCCGCTTGACCATCACGGCCGTCAAAAGGAAGTGATAGCCGAGGCTATTTGAGCCACTTCCCCGACGGCAACTCGGATGGTAATCTTGGGCATAGCATTTCACCAAATCACCTCATTCTTTGGGGCACACGTGAGGAACACAAATGCGAACAAGCCTGAATGGACTGAATGATGGTCAATGATGATGGTCAAGCGGATTTAGGCGCCCTGTAGTTACCAGTTGCGTTGCTTCTGGGAGTATGGGTTCGAGTCACTTCTGGGGTGTGAGTTTTCATTCGCATATAGTCCTGGGGACCATTCAGGCTTGTTCGCATATATATATTATATATATTATATATATATCCTGAAAGATATTGTTAATAGAAACGTTATCCCTACAGACAAAAATCAGAGGATACAACTGACGATTTACTATAAAACCAGAAAAACGGCCAGCCTACTCATGAGAAACTCTCCAGACACAAAACAGAACGCTTTAAAAGAGACTAACGTCGTCTATGCCTTCAAATGCCCTCTTGGGGACTGTAAGCTCCAAAAAACCCAGTATATAGGCAAGACAACAACATCTCTTTCTAGGCGTTTAACGATGCATAAGCAACAGGGCTCCATTAAGGAACATATAATCTCTTCCCACAACCAAACCATCGCCAGAGAAATCCTAGTAAACAACACAGAAATCATCGATAGATACAGCGATAGCAGGCGGCTTGACGTTTGCGAGGCACTACACATCAAGAAGTCAACACCAGCAATCAACAGCCAATTATTGCACAACTATATTCTACCCACCTCAAGACTCCGCTCCAATATAGAAGCATCAAGAAATATGGACCAATAGGCTTTCTACAAACACTTCTATTCAATATCCATTGTTTCGTGTTCTGTCTTGTGTTGATTAAATTAATACCCTATTAATACTCTTGTTCTGTCTTGTGTTGATGAAATTAATACCCTATTAATGCCACATCTTGTTCTGTCTTGTGTTAATGCCACATCACCCCTTCCACCTCACTCAAATGTAGATATAAAATCGGAGATGCGTAAGTTCTATTCAGTTGTGTATTTGTGAACTAAAGTCTTTGAAAATGTAATAAGTTTTACGAAACACGCTCGTGTCGCGTCTCATATTTAATAATATATGTCTACAGGAAAGACTGCTACCAAAATATATATATATATATATATATATATATATATATATATATATATATATATATATATATATATATATATATATATATATATATATATATATATATAATACACATGAGAGAATGTGCAGTGATTTAATATCTAACATATTCAGAGATTTGAGTAGGGGTACCGAGTGATGTCTGGGGCCACAGTTGGATATTGTCCTAATAGCAGCTTTGTGTTGAGTAATTAGAGGGCGTAAATGATTTTGGGTAGTAGAGCCCCAAGCACAAATACCATAGTTGAGATAAGGATAGATGAGGGAGTAATAGAGTGTCACCAGGGCAGGGCGGGGTACATAATATATGATCTTAGAAAGAATGTCAACAGTTTTTGAAACTTTTTTTTTTATATATTTAGAATGTGTCCCTGGAAATTCAGTTTATGGTCAATGAGAACGTCAAGGAATTTGCCATCAATTTTGTTACAAATTTGGGTATTATTTATCCTGAGATTTATTTGAATTGAGGATTTATTGCCAAACAAGATATAGAAAGTTTTGTCAATGTTGAGGGTGAGTTTGTTGGCAGTTAGCCAGTGATGGACTTTATTTAGCTCAGTATTTACTGTGGCATTTAGAGCAAGGGGGTCAGGTCTGGAGTAAATGAAGGTTGTGTCGTCAGCAAATAGAATTGGTTTGAGATGTTGGGAGGCATTTGGAAGGTCATTAATGTAGATGAGAAAGAGGAGAGGGCCAAGTAATCATAGTAATTACTGATCTTACTAATTTGTATAATTAATCCAATTAATGTTTTCTATTGCGAGGCAATATTCTGCCAAATCCTTCCTAGTCTCCATGACGCCATGAGGTAGCGTCATGCTGAAACATTAAATATCTCCACATTTAGTTCAATTTAAACAGTCTAGTTAATTACTTTCCTTTACTAAGGATAATCGTTTATTTAGTAGCTTTATTTATATAGCATATTGCCGCTTACTGAACTCTCTTATTTAGGTGAATTAACAACTACAGTGGAAAATATTGCAATGTAAAATAATTCTATATGATATTCCTCTCGTTAATTTCATGCAGTCTTAATAAACTGACTTGCACTATGCAAAAAAATATTACAACTTAATACATTTATTAGTGACATAAATACTTGTCATAATCCCTTACCTCCCTAATTAATTACGAGTAAATAAAATACTTTACGCTCGGGATTACTTTGGAGCGTTCTGTGCATGCGTATCCCAGCGAGAGAGGGAGAAGGAAGGAGACTTCTGGACGCCATTAACAGCGTGCAAGGAGAGGAAGCAACAGCAGCCATATTGCACAGAGTCTTTCACTTAGACGTCTTATTATTCGCTCCTACATCTGTGAGAGCGTTGCCACATTATTTTGGCAAACAACACCCGTGTCCTGGAACCAGTATAATGCCAATTCCGTAGTCAATGTCCTTCACACAGTAGCTGAGAACGAAGGATTGGCGTAGTTCTCTCCATCAACGGCCACGCGGCTTGGCAACTATTATTTCCTTTTTGTTTCATGTGATTACAGTAACATTTAGGCTAGTTGTCGTTAGGCCGAATCCATAATACCAAAACCCAGTACGTTTCCTCTAGCAGTTTCCGTAATTTATTTAAGAAATTATATTAATTATTTTCTGTAGAAGAATTCTACATTGCCAGATATATCAATCATTTCTCTTGTGGAAGAATTCTGCAGTATTAGATATATCTATTATTAATTGTGTAGAAGAATTCTGCAGTTAGTTTAGTTCATTTATTATGCACCCCTCGGGGGCCTGGTAGCCTGGTGGATAGCGCGCAGGACTCGTAATTCTGTGGCGCGAGTTCGATTCCCGCACGAGGCAGAAACAAATGGGCAAAAGTTTCTTTCACCCTGAATGCCCCTGTTACCTAGCAGTAAATAGGTACCTGGGAGTTAGTCAGCTGTCACGGGCTGCTTCCTGGGGGTGGAGGCCTGGTCAAGGACCGGGCCGCGGGGACACTAAAGCCCCGAAATCATCTCAAGATAACCTCAAGATAACCCCATGCCCAACTTGTGGGAGGTAGTGGAAAGGGTTACAGAGGCACATAATGGGCTCAGGGACTGAACCCCACAATTCATTTAGCTAAGCTAGTTACAATCTTGATGAGCAAGTTACAAAATTCAGTATAAGTCCTCACATCAACAATGGGCTAGAGATCGACCACAAGTACAGTTTCTAAATTAATCAACTGACATATGTGAAGAGTTAGTGTCACAATTGATATGTTTGTCCTGCACACTGCCCCCCATCCAGTGGGCAGCGGTGGATAGGTTACAATCACTCAGTTACTACCTACAGTTAGCAAACTGGGGATATTTGGCTAAAATTTCTGGTAGCAGATCATTTTGAATGAAATATTTACACATCGCTGGAACATTGGTTATAGAATTGTCTCTAAATTCAAGTATCTTTTCGCACTCCATCACATAGTGACTCCATCACATAGTGACGGAGGGTGTGCGAATAATTTTCCGAGACCAAACCAGGGTTTTACACAACTCCCCTATGCACTCGAGCTATGTCAACAGGCCGTTCTCCCTCTTCGCCCTTACTGCATAACACACACAAATTACAATAGCGTGATGCATCAAATGAACATATCCACAAGTGCCGTGACGAGGATTCGAACTTGCGACCGGGAGCATCCCAGATGCTGCCTTAATCGATTGAGCTACAACATGGTCAGAAGAGAAAAAGGTGACTGATCAGGTACAATGCACTCGAGCTGTAACACCATAAAGGTGTTTGTTAAGTTTGTATTTAATATATACACAGAGTACATGAGTCACAGACAAGTTTTGGGAGGCGCCAGGTTGCCCCTAGGAATTAAGAAACTCACACCTCTAAGCGTTAATGACCTCAAGTCGACCTGAGGTCAGCTCGTGCGAATTTCGCCTTGCTTCTGCTAATCTGATAATTGTAGCCAGGTAGATCCGTCAAACAAGCCGATGTTTAAGGAGTGGCTTGGTAGAGGGCCTGGGGCTATCTACTTGGGGGCGGAGTTAGCTAGTTGGTCCCCAAATAAATACTCGGGGAGCTGTAGATTCGAGAGGAATAAGCAATAGGACATCAGAGACAGCACATCAGAGCAGGGCAGAAGACAGCCGCCGAGATCGGCTGTCGGCCGGACGTGAGGTGACGCTGCCTGTCAACTGCAGACCCTCCCCCCCCCCCTCTCTATCCAGCGACAGGCAGACATTTGGTGAGTTGAACATGAAAGGTGACTTATTTCGTGTACTAAGATGTGGTATGATCTCTAGGGGCAGCCAGCTGTAGTGACTCAAAGTTCTGTGTGGTGGCTCACATTGTTCATCTGGACATAATGAACCTTCAGTTCGATTGCTTGAATTCTGATATTTATCATGCTAAATAAATACTTGCTTCACTTATTTTTAATTTGATTTTAATTGTGTTCCTGAGATCTTGGAATTTCTGATATAATATGTAACCTAGAGTGTAGAGCACTCTTGAGTTAGGGACTAAAAGAATCTTGCATGGAACATGATTCCAGTTGACACATGCTAATAACATCTTTTGATACAGACAAGTTCCATTCCTTGTCTTGTATGTACTGACTAGAATGGATGGTGGCAGCATTTCTACTTCTACGTATCTTTCCTACTACCTCTTACTCACTTCCTACTCCCTCCGCCTTGTGGATGTAGCACCTAGGTAATCAAATACCTAGGTTACAAGGTGTTGAACTAAAGAGGTTGCAGCAGGAACTCTGGGGGAACTCTAGAAGAGTTAACTAGGGGTGGGATAATGGACAAAAGAGAGCTATTTCCCCCAACCCCTTCGTTATAGAGTTATGTCAATAGGCCGTTCTCCCTCTTCGCCCTTACTTCATTACACACAGAAATCACAATAGGGTGATGCATCAAATGAACAAATCCGCAAGGGCTGTGACGAGGATTCGAACCTGTGTCTGGGAGCATCCCAGACGCTGCCTTAATCGACTGAGTTTCGACATGGTCAAAAGAGTTGAAACCGAAGTTCTACTGAACTTACTGGATCCTGCAGCCTCTCCGAGACACGGAGTGGTTTGGTGTCTCATAGAGGCTGCAGGATCCAGTAAGTTCAGTAGAACTTCGGTTTCAACTCTTTTGACCATGTCGTAGCTCAGACAATTAAGGCAGCGTCTGGGATGCTCCCGGACGCAGGTTCGAATCCTCATCACGGAGCTTGTGGATTTGTTCTGTTAACAGTTGTTTGTAGATACTAACAATTTAGTTATGTTCATGATCTCCTATTGGGATCATATCATCTAACCCCCATATATTTGCTATAAATTATTTCATATTGCTATAGCATATTGAGCTGCATTTACCTCCAATAATTTATTATATAACCATTTAGATTATATTCATATTTTCCACCTGGTAACGAACCAGCACCGGATTATTAGTGCTAGTGATTACTAATTACTTAGCTCCTGTACTCCCTCAATTTGGGTGAGAGAATTTGACTCATAAGTGATTATAAAATACAGTCACTATTAAGATCCATAGGGCACTAGTTCTTGGAATCATATCAACCCACTTGCTCTACTTAGTTTTCCACTTTTTCACAAAAGTGGTGGTCCTTCGCATCTATTGAAAGCAATGATTATTTCTATTAATATTGGAGTCAGATTTTCCCACAACCGGTGAGACATTTCCGATGGTAGAGATCCTTTCTAAGATCTCTGCTGTGGTGAGAACGAGGTCCTCTTGGAGGTAAACCTTGACCCTGTGCAACATGGTGCACGTGGGCCCTGGACCATAGACGTGTGAGTCTGTAATGGGTATGTGTCTCGTGAGAACGGGGCTGTGTGAGAGTCGAATACACCCAAGATTGATTGATTGATGAAGATTAAGCCATCCAAGAGGTGGCACGGGCATGAATAGCCCGTAAGTGGTAGATTTTTTTTAAGTGAATGTACTGTGTGCTGAGGTCGCATTTAAATCGTCAGGCTGCTATCGCGGGGGAGGATACTGCTTTGACAGTATTTATGAGGGTGTCCAGCTGCTGGACACATTTTTTGACCAGGAGAGTGGCAGTGTTGATGGCTTCAGGGTGGTTACTGCATGATTCAGGGACTCTTAAAGCTCTTCTAAGATCGTTGGTTGCTTCACATTCCAGGAGATAGTGAATTAGTGGCTTTTCTGTGACTGTTTGGCAGAAGATGTTTTCTCTCTGTCTGGGTTCACCAATTTCCCAGTTGCATCTGTAACCTAGACGTAGTCTATATAACCGAACTGCTATTTCCCTGTGGATTCCTTTTGGGATATTTAACCTGTCTAACTTGTTGGCCTGAAGATACCATATTGTAGAGGGCGAACCTTCTGCTCCTTTCTATTGACTTAGTTCTGGAATGATTTTTGTTGCCCGGTGTTGCACTTTCTCCAGAGCAGCTATATGCTTCTGAAAATGAGGTGTCCATGCTTGGGTACAATAATCCAAATGGAGGCGCACCAGCGATTTATACAATTGAATCACTACTTTATTTTCCTTGAAGTGAAAGGTACGCTTAATTATTCCAAGTGTTTGGTTAGCTTTTTTAACTGCTGCACCTACCTGTGTGTGAGGGAATCTAGATTCCCTCAGCTAGTTTTCCTAGTTTCTAGATTAGGCTAGTCGCTCTAGAAACTGAAGCTTTCATACTAACATATACTTGTGGGGTGTTGAATGAAAGCTTATGTTATGGTCTATCATTTATAGTGGCTTTAGTGGCATTGTGGCATTGCTAATAGTGGCTTTAGGCATTGTATGTACTAGCTCAGATTCAGATTCAGATTCAGATGTTTATTCAGGTAAGGTATATACATACAAGTGATGTTACATTAATGGATTGATATATAGATAGAGCTAGTACATACAATGCCTAAAGCCACTATTACGCAATGCGTTTCGGGCAAGAAAAACATTAATATCTAGAACTTAATACTAATTGAGCATAAAGAATAAAAGATGTTGAGAACAAATACAAATAAAGATAAAAAAAAAGGGGGAACATGACTGAAAAAGCAGCACAAATACAATAGGTTGACAAACAGTGTTGATTACAAAAAAGAAAAAAAAAAGAAAATAACAGACATGGGTTGACAATAGAGGAGTGAGGTAGATTACAGGGAATTTATTAGGTAGTGTTTAGTTTTTATCTTAAACTGGTTGAGAGAGGTACAGTCTTTAACATGGTTGGGAAGGTCATTCCACATTCTGGGCCCCTTGATTTGCAGAGCATTTCTAGTTTGATTAAGACGTACTCTAGGAATATCAAAACTGTATTTATTTCTGGTGTGGTGCTCATGGGTTCTGTTACAACCTTCTATGAAGCTTTTAAGATCAGGATTGGCATTATAGTTTAGCGTTTTATATATGTATAATACACATGAGAGAATGTGCAGTGACTTAATATCTAACATATTAAGAGATTTGAGTAGGGGTACCGAGTGATGTCTGGGGCCAGAGTTGGATATTGTTCTAATAGCGGCTTTGTGTTGGGTAATTAGAGGACGTAAGTGATTTTGGGTAGTAGAACCCCAAGCACAAATACCATAGTTGAGATAAGGATAGATAAGGGAGTAATAGAGAGTCACCAGAGCAGGGCGTGGTACATAATATCTGATCTTAGAAAGAATGCCCACAGTTTTTGAAACTTTTTTTGATATATTTAGAATGTGACCCTGGAAATTCAGCTTGTTGTCAATGAGAATGCCAAGGAATTTGCCATCTAATTTGTTACAAATTTGGGTATTGTTTATTTTGAGATTTATAAGACTAGAGGATTTATTGCCAAACAGAATATAGAAGGTTTTGTCAATGTTAAGGGTGAGTTTGTTGGCAGTTAGCCAATGATGGACTTTATTTAGCTCAGTATTTACTGTGGCATTTAGAGCAAGAGGGTCAGGACTGGAGTAAATGAAGGTTGTGTCGTCAGCAAATAGAATTGGTTTGAGGTGTTGGGAGGCATTTGGAAGGTCATTAATGTAGATGAGAAAGAGGAGAGGGCCAAGTATGCTGCCCTGAGGAACACCAATGTTGATGGGTAGGGTGGGAGAAATTGTATTATTCACAGAAACATATTGGAGCCTGTCAGTAAGGTAGGACTCGAGGTATTGTAGGGAGTGCCCTCTGACTCCATAATGATGTAATTTAAGAAGAAGGTTATGGTGGTTGACAGTATCAAAAGCTTTACGCAGGTCCACAAATAACCCAACAGGGAGCTCCTTTTTATCAAGGGCTGTATGAATCGAGTTAAGCATACTAATGAGTGCATCGTTAGTGCTTTTTTTGGGTCTGAAGCCATATTGGCAAGGGCTAAGTATATTGAGTTTGGCTAGATATGAGTAAAGCTGCTTGTATATAAGTTTTTCAAAAATTTTTGACAAGTTTGGCAGGATTGATATAGGTCTGTAGTTGTTAACATCTGTGGGATCACCACATTTGTGGACAGGCGTTACTCTCGCTTTTTTTAGAATATCTGGAAAGGTTTGGAGTTCAAGTGACTTGTTGAAGAAGCAAAGCAATAGCAGGGGCTAAAGATCTGGAGGCTTTTTTGTATATTAAAGTTGGTATCTCCTCAAGGGCACTAGACTTGGTTTTAAGGGAAAGGATTATCTCATTGACGTCAATGGAATTAATAGGCTTTAGGTACAGAGACTGTGGATAGTTACCTGTAAGATAGTCCTTAATGTCAGTACTGGAAGATGGAATATCATTTGCAAGGGATGAACCAATGGAAGAGAAGAACCTATTGAACTCAATAGCAGAATCAGAGGCTGAAAGCTGACCATCGTTATTAGACAGGAGAGTCGGTTTGTTATTTAAAGATTTCTTTGATCCCAATATTTGTGAAATTGTGCTCCAAGTTTGTTTAATGTTGCTCTTTATTTGAGTAAATTTATCTTCGTAGTAATTAGTTTTGGCTCGTCTAATTATCTTAGTTAGCAATAATGAGTAATTCTTTGAGAATTCTTTGGAGACAATTCCTAACCTATACTTCTTCTCAAGGTCGTGTTTTTTGTTAATGGATTTCAGTATTCCCTTTGTAAGCCAAGGATTGTTAAGCCTTTTGCTTGTGACTTGTTTTGTAAGCCTAGGACAGTGGGTGTTATAAAGGCTAAGAGTTGTTTGTAGAAAAGATTGCACTGCTAGGTTGATGTCCCCTATGTTACCTAACTCGGACTCCCAGTTGACATTATCAGCAGCAGTTATAAAATTGTTTATAGCAGTTTCATTGTGCAGCCTAAAGCTTAACTCCCTTGTTTCTAGAGGTGGTTTGCTAATGTTAGTTAAGAGAAATGTGGGGTAGTGGTCTGTAGTGCTATCGGTGATTATACCTGAAGTAAGCGGAGAGGTTATGTTGGTCCAGATGTGATCTAGAGTCGTGGCAGTGCTATCAGTGATTCTAGTAGGTCTAGTGATTAAGGGTATGAGGAGGCAGGAATTCATACAGTTGAGGAAGCTAACAGCAGTAGGGTGTTCTGGCTCACAGAGGTCAATATTAAAGTCCCCTGCGATAATTAGGTGGTTTTTGTTCAGTCTGTTATCAAGTATTAGATTTCTAAGGTTTGAGTTGAATACAGACACATCAGTGTTGGGAATTCTATAGACTGCACCCACAGACAGGACAGACTCAGCACCCTTGACTCTGAAGCTGGCGAAGATATACTCCCCATAGCAGTCTCTAGTTCTAATTTCTTTTAAGCATGTTAGTTCTTGGTGGTAGTAAAGAGCAGTGCCACCACCTCTCTGAAGTTGACGACAGTTGTGAATTGCTGAGTAGTTAGGCATGTTAAAGAGTTGAGTAGTATCCTCTTTCAACCATGTTTCAGTAAGTATAATAAAAGAGAATTTGTTGCCAATAGTTTCAATCAAGGCACTAACATCATCGAAGTGTTTACCTAGGGATCTAACGTTCAAATTGATTACAGAGATATTGTGATTATGAGTTAATACATTGTTTACATCATGTGCTGCAAAATATCTGCAATTTAGATCATTAAAGTGAATATTGTCATAGATAGTGGATAAGAGGTTAAGTTCTGGGTCTATACTTGACTGCATAAAAGAAGCTGATTGTAGAATCAGAAATAAGTAGAAAAAAGCTATAAAATAGGGAAAAAAATATACACAATACTGTACAAAACAAACACAAAAGGGGCTTACAGGGGTACAATGGAGTAAGGGAGTATGGCTAGGCTAGGCAACCTAGGCAATTAATGAGATTAAAGAAAAAACATGTAAACATGGACTATACAAAACACAAGATATGGAAATACAAAACAAAAAATATAAGCAAGACTAAGCAATACAAAAAAAAAGAACAAAAAAACAAATTGAGCAAAAATGAGGTAGATTGCTTACGAGTACTCACAGGTGCACTGTAAGTAACAATTTGCAATTTGAGATGCATTCAAAGCCAGGGGTACAATGGAGTAAGGGAGCATGGCAAGGCTAGGCAACCTAGGTAATAAATGAAATCAAAGAAAAGTTGAATAATAAACATAGGCAAATTTGAGCTAATGATTAATAACTATAGATAGTTCAGTAATGACTGTATAATTAAAAAGACCTGAAGAACTACTTTAATAACTCAATTAAATAATTTCGGTAAATGACTAGGTAAGAGTAAGTTAAAAATTAAGTCAGAAAATGAACCAAGGAGACTTAGGATACCTAGCCCCACTAGTTGACAGGGGGTTAATTAAGTTAATTCATTGGGAGTGATAAGGTGAGACAAACCACATTGGGAGAGGAAAGTGTTGAGGTTTTCTTCTCTAGTAATAGTAAACATTTTGCCCTCTGCGGTTTTTCTCACCTTTATCAGACCATCTCTAACGAAGCACTGATGAATAGCATCTGGGTTTTGTTGCCGGATTTGACGCAGGCGGTAGAGGATTTGCTGTCTGTTCCTGGTCAAGCACTCGTTGATGTATAATCCCTTCCGTAGGGATGCAGCTGTCCGGACTAGATTGGATTTCGTGAACTGGGAAGACAGCTTCAGGCGAATTTTCCGTTGATTTAGACCTGATGGATTCTTTTTGCCTACTCTGTAGGCAGCAATAACGTCAGTTTTGTTTAGATTGAGCTGCAATTTGTTTTTTAAGAGATCCTGAGCTATTTCGAAACAATTTTCACCTTCATGTTCCACAGGTATATCTTGGGACGACACGATAACAGAGTCAAGCAGCTTTTGCTGGTCTTGTTCCTCCTGGGAGACGGAACGTTGAGCTGAAAATGTACTGATACATGCAGTCATTTTGCTGAGAGCTTCCTCCTGCTTTTTTAAGGCTTCATCAGTTTTACGAAGGTTGTTTTCCTCATGGAGATCATTCAAATCATGCTGTAGTTGGTCTTGGCTAGCCTTGTAGTTTCTAATATCCTCGCGGAGGAGGGTTATTTCTTGTTGTTGTTGTTGGAGATTAGCGCGGTTCGCTAGATTCTCGTTGAGAAGACTCAAGATGATAGAATTTTGTGACTCGAGGACTAGGCACAACTTTTTGAACCACAGATTCTCGGTCCAGTTAGTGAATTCCGGTGAGGGACCGGAAGCTCGCTTGAGTTGATTATACTGGGATGCTAGCATGTTCATAGGAGAGGGTTGGGAGGACTCTGCTCCTTTGCTCAATGGGGTGGAGGGGAGGGCAGCCCCGCCACTCCGGACCCCAGAGCTTCCAGACGGAGAAACACGGATATTGTTATTGTTGGCCGGGATGGATGTCTTGTTAGGGGGTTTGTTGCCCTTATTTCCCTGCACAGTCACATTTTTAGGAGACATATAGCTATATAGCTATAGGTATAGCTATAGGTATAGCTATATAGCTATAGGTATATAGCTATACCTATAAGTTAAACAATCCTTGTAAATATTTATTGTATGTATGTACCTTACCTAAATAAAATTGTATTGTATTGTATTGTATTTGTGAGTAGTCAGAAGTCTGTGATTGCTCTGTAGAGAGAATTACAGAGAATTTTCTGTTTCTGTGAAATAGGATGAGGAGGATACTTGACTAAAACCGTTAGAGGTGGGGGGAGAGTGGGGTGAACGTTGCCCCCCCCCCCCAACATGTGAGAGATCGCGCCATTGTCTTTAGGCCTCCTGCTCCTTGTGACGTCACGGGATGCCTGAGGCCTGTGATTGGAGTAGGCAAGTGTGCTCCAAGCCGAGTTTTGGCGCGAAGAGCTGTGATTGGGAGCGGCACGAGGGAGCAGTGCCGGCTTTGGGCTGATTGGTCAAGACAAGGTAGGGGGGGAGATATGGGCATTTGAGTTTCCCTGCCCGCCATAGAGGCAGTCTGAGCAGGGTAGCAGGTGGACGAGGACGTGTCTGGGTGGAGGGGGGGAGTTTTCCCCCTCCACCCCGCTAATCGCGGACGTTACCGTGTTGTCTAGCAGGGATGGCACTCCCGCCATTCCGGGTTGTGTCTAGGCCCAATTTTCGTGAAATTCGAGGGCCAACGAGGTACGGAAGGACCAGTAAAATAGCCTCAGAGACAGTGGGCACCCATGAGGCAACTGGCAGAGCCTCATGGTGTAACAGGTGGTTTGAATATCCTGTCTAATGTAGAACTATTGACTATTGGTGGATTCAGGGCAGTGTAATTGTGGTAAGA
Source organism: Procambarus clarkii (assembly GCF_040958095.1). Taxonomy (NCBI): domain Eukaryota; kingdom Metazoa; phylum Arthropoda; class Malacostraca; order Decapoda; family Cambaridae; genus Procambarus; species Procambarus clarkii. Next base: position 40,182,458 of record NC_091157.1, read on the forward strand.
TTACAGGCCCCTGTGGGACTTTGAATTCCACCCTGTTGGTAGAGATTTACCATGTAAGTGATCCAGCCTGTCGATTCTATATAATCGTTCAGACTGGATTAATGCCATAGAGTACCAGCATGTAAAATTATAATCATTAGAGGTAGGCAGGCCAGGTTGCAGGGATGTCAGTGGATACCCCTGAGGCCTGTGTAGTTAGAGATACAGTTACCTGATGATATAATTTTCATTGATTATGTGAATGCCATTTCTATGTGTTCATTTGCATGTTTATGTACTGTGTTGTGTGGTAAGTCAGTAGATGTGATTGCTGACTGATTGCCTAATGATGTCATTAGCATGTGGAGTATGCTGATGGCATCATTATGTTGCAGGTTTGTGCAGTGTTATCAGTTATACGATATTATTGCCCCAGGGACTGTATTGAGGGCTTAAGGGACCTCTAGGATTATTCAGGGGAATTCACAGTGCTTAATGAGAGCAGACAATTGATGGGTTAATTGCCTTGCTGAGGTAAGTGTGTGTTCACAGTAGTCCTTTGCAACGGTTGCAAGAAAAAGAGGGGGGGCAGTAATATTTTGGTATACTCTTGTATGTTGCACAACCGTGTGTCATTATTGTGTGGGCACAGTAATTAACGAGTTGCAGTAGCCGCAACCATATGTGGGCAGTGCATTTGTGATGTTGCATGCCATTGTAGTGTGACCTATGTAACACTGGGGTTGCTTTGTTTCTTTAAGTTGTGTTGAGGACTTAAGGATTCAGTGAGTTAATAATTGGGGAATTAATTGGATAAGGGGTGCACACTTATTGTTGAGTGAGTGAGAGCTGTTATGAGAGAGAACAGCGTTGAGCTTGAGTGAGATACGTCTCGGGAGCAATTAATTGTCCATGTGACAACTAATTGACCACTCTAGCTAATTATGCAATTAGCCTTCTCATCATGAATTCACGTAGTGGGAGAGGATCTGTCAGAGTCTGTCAGTATTTGTGTTAACGTAATTTGCTCGAGACTAATTACCTTTCTGGGGTATAGCAATTAGTGGCTCATGTTAATTAGTGGAGTAATTAACATTGGAGAGCTCCGATGACCTGGTAAAGCGAGGTCATGGAGCTAGCATAAATCGTTGTATTAATCATATCCTGTCTGAGGACAGTGGATTAGTGGCACATCTTGTTAATTAGGGGTAATTAACTCCTTTCCCGTGAATTCACAGTGTTTGATGAGACCTGCTTAGGCAGTTCGGAGTGAGACGTATTTATGGATGATTAATTATCGGTCCTGGTGACAGTTAATTAATTGTTCAGCATTAATTAGGGTAATTAACACTCACTAGTAATTTTTTGACACAGACTGTTGAGAAGCTACCAAGTTAGGGTAGGCTTAGTTAACATAACTCAATGGGGATGTAATTAGTGGTCCGTTTGACCTTAATTAAGAATTACTGAATACTTGCTAGGAGTCAAGTGTGATGTAATATAAGTTTGAGTTATTGTTAACAAGAGAGACAAGTGTTAATTATTAACGTAGAGTATCATCATGATGTTGTCTAGTGTGAGACAATTGTTTGTGATTACCATAGTACTTTGTTGCTGACTGCTGCGATCAGTCAATTAACGTAATTAATCACTTAAGGCAATTTCTTTGGTTGTCGTCTGGTGATGAGAGTAGAGTAATCTAGGGATTTGTGGAGCTGTGTCCCAGAATCCCACCTTGCCTGTCTTTGTTACTGTTTACAACAGGGCAACTTCTTGTAGGGAGTTGCAAAGAGTGTTCACACTGGTTTGTGATAGGGGGGGTCACTGTTGGACTACCCGCCTAGTTACGTTGGGTCTCTCCTGGGGGGCGGGAGGACCCCTAAGTTTGTGATTATAGTAGCTGTCAGGGAAACCGAGACACTATTGATTGCATGCTTGTGTCTTCAGTGGATATCCTTCATTTGTCCAGTTAGTTCATGTTGTCAGCCCGAAGTGTTAGCAAGATGGAGCCTGCTGTCACTTCTCGAGGGGCTGTTGAATAGCTGTGTTGCAAATGCCACTTGTTGGACAATAACGTAACCATTCGCTGTGGTGTAACTTAGTCTGTGATATTTTTTCTTTGATTTGCAATATTGCGTCATCAGTAGGTACACCTGTGTTCAGGTTAGTTCAGTATGCAGCCTCACAGCAAGGGTTGCTATTTAGCTGTTTGTTATCGTGCCACTGGATGGACATTAACGTAACGTAAACTCGGTAATGTAGTAGTTAGTCTCTTGTTATTAATAAATTATGTTATAGAAAACGGTCTTTGATGTCAACCCTTCAATCATATTATTCCACCATATTTCTGCATATTATTATTAAATGTTGATGTGATCTTGATATGACGGCTGTTCTTGGGAATTCGAATTCCAATTCATAGCGCCACATTAAATATAAATATTTGATTGTGAGAACCCGTCGGTTACCCTTTATTAGTTTTAACGTCCTGTTTAACTAGGAGGAGCCAGCGGCCTATTGTGGACAGGTTTTCACCCTTGGTGGTGGAGGCCTGGCGGTTTGCTCCCGCTTTTCCTTTTTCTATTGGACTCATGCTTAACTGCCGTGAGCAGACTTTAAACTTGTAGTCCACCTCCTAAGGGAGGTAGGCGTAGAAAAAAATCTCACACTGTGCACACATCATTATCATTTCCCAGTTTACCATAAATATTTGTGTTATATGTAAATTTGATGATGTGGTTTGTAATATTCTCATCTGTCATTGATGTATATGACAAAAAGGGTTGGCCCCAAAATAGACCCTTGTGGCACCCAACTTACCACATTTCTCCAGTCAGATTCATTCTTGTTTAGCACCACTCTTTGTTTTCTGTGTTTTAGCCATTGTTTTATCCATTCTACTATTCTTCCACTTATTCCATGGGCCTGTAATTTCTTCGCCAGTTCCTTTCATGTGGTTTTAGCAAAATCCATGTATATTACATCAACTGATGTAATATACATCGGTTACCGTTTCCTGATGTGCATCAGGAAATTGCTACCAATCTGAATAGCTGATTACCGTTTCCAAAAATGTGAGCAAGATTGTAATGGCAGGATCTATTTTTAACAAACCCATGTTGTGTCGATTTTACAAGATTGTTTACTGAAAGATGATGAATACTTGACGATGCTTGTAAATAAAAGTATAAATAATGATGGGGTACTTGTTTATTAAACACAGTAATATAAACACACACACAAGTTAGAACCTACATAACCAAACTTGATATATCAGTCAAAATAATGATCACTACTCACAGGTGATGAATCTTAGTCATTATATTAAAACTCAAATGAGACTAATTCGGCAGTGACCTAATGAATACATGACGCCCATGATAATTTGTTGGTGTTTAGAACCAAAGTATCGTCGAACTTAGTTGTATAATGCATAGCAATTTGTCTTTCTTAACCCATTGTATCAGATGCTTGGTTATAAACACAATTACTTAAAGCATTGTAACAAATGGCCATAAATCATTTACACACGTTAATTATTGACCAACTTTCCTCTGCTTATATTGGCTGACAGAGGGAAGATTTAAATAAGATTAATATTTTTTTCATCATTGTTTCACTGCAGAAAAGTTTTAATTATTTATCTTATTTAAAGTTTATTTAATTAACATGTTGCCCATATGTTATCACATGCAACATTATGCTACCAGTTACCGGAGGTCACATGTCAACCCGTCCTCTTAAAAATAACGTCACTTTTCGCTCGTATGCGCGCTATGGCCAAGTTTGGACTCAATTTGAAATGAAATCGACTCACAAAAGTGATGTACTGTCCCGTTTTCTGTTTGAGTCGTCCAGCTTACTCGACCAGTTTAGAAAAGGATTCTTTCCATCAACGTTTTTCATACCGTTTTGAAATTTTATGAGAATTTCCTGCCCACCTAACCTATCAGAGGACCCTTAACTTACTGTTGTTGAAAAAAAAAATCCCAAATTTATATTCATTTTTTTTTCATTTTCAAATTACGTCCATATTCGGCCATACGGGCAAACGGCCAAAAGCGACTTTTCTTTTGAAGAAGACAATAGCTTTGCCAACAGTCACCTACGTCATAATCACCCGTGATGTGGTTATGACGTCCCTCTTACACCTATGACACTAACTACTCCACAACTCTGTAGCTGTGTCCGTCTTCACCTGTACCAGTTAGGGCTCTAGCCAAACGTTTTTGTTTTAAAACCAAAACTGATTTATGCATCTATTCTAGTTATTGATTGAATTTATACCTTTAAACACCACAGGATTCATCAGTCACATTTAAAATACATGCTACTGAAATTTTCGGGGGTCAAAGGCGAGTCATTGACAACAAAAATTAAATCCAATTTATGGTTGTCATTTTCTGCTTCACTTTTGATGACTAATTTGACCTGCCTTATTTCTGGCTGACGTTCTCTCAAACTGTCTGCGTTGGTATAAATGTTTATGCACAACTGCCTAAAGTGATACTGATAATTACTGATTTTTAACTAATTGTGTTGCATGTGATACAGAAGCTATCATTAAACTGTCAAACCAAAAGTTTAATCGTTAATGCAATAATTTTGAAGTTGCAAATGTTCACAACAATTGTGATGCGCAGAACTTAATGTTCTGAACACCAACTGCCGCACAAAATAAATATTTGATTCTAGGTTCAGCTCTAGAAACACTAATAAGAGTTCATTAATGTGATATGGACAGAGATCAGGAACTCATTACGTAATTAGTATTGTGACACATTAAATGTTGAATGGTTGCATTAGTGCAACATGACCAAGATAAATAAACTCCCTAGACTAGCAATATCTTATATTTCAAAGGTATCACATGGCTAAAGTTCGTAACATATTTATTTTAAATCAGATATTTTATAGTATCATAGCATAGTCTTTTATAGAGGAATTACTGTTTATAAAGGAACCAACACTGTCAGTCTGGGATCAGAACACCAGTGCATCAGGAAGCTGTGTTTCTGAGGCCATGGACCATCAACTCTACATCTATATAAGAAGGCAGTTAATGGAAGGCAGACGTGGGCTGTGGTCAGTTGTGTGCACAAAAGTAGCTGACACCTTAATAATAATAATAATAATAATAATAATAATAATAATAATAATAATAATAATAATAATAATAATAATAATACATAGATAAATCCCATTGACATGATATATCAATTAACATAACCAACAGGAGCTTTGATGAGGGTTCGAATCTATGTGCTGGGTGTTCCCAGGCATGGTGCAGTCGACTAGAGCACGCCTGGAAACACCCAGCGCATAGGTTCGAACCCCTCATCTAGGCTTCTGTTGGATTTATTTAATAATAATAATGTCTGCCAACTCTGCAAAATTATGCTAATTTTATCATCCTTGTAGTTCTTAGTTTGTATGTAGGCATTATGCAATTCCTCGTAATATTTTATCAATAAAAAATGTTAACTAACAAATTAAAACCCAGAATAATTATTGCTATTATGACACTGATAAACGTTGTTGGTCCTGCCTACACAACGAATGTAGCACTCAGCCATAACAAATAACACTCAGTTCAGTCAAAATTTAATACTAATAATATTCTTCTTTTATTATATCAAATATCATAATAATGGAATTGTCAGTTTATAAGTCAAACGCTAGGCTTCAACAAGTGCAATGTTAAGGAGGTAACTGAGAGTGAGAAGTCTCCCTGTACACTTAACATAAATTATGTGTTATGATTCGTGATATATTATAATATTAGATGTTATAATATTATAACATAATAATTATATGTTAATGAATTATATGTGAGCTGTTTTGTCCTGGCTACAGGCAGTCCACATGTACTTCTGGTTTATAAACTACCTCGATAGAAAAAGATGGTTTAATCAACAACTCACACATATTTTAAAGCAAAACATACCTTAACAATAACTACAGGCTATTGTTAACAATAGTACAAATAACCACGGCATGGATCTACTTCATGAGCTCCAGAAATGTATGGAGCTGAACACATCAGGATCGGACCACCTTAGCCTAATGCCACATTTTCCTATAATAATATAAACAAACACTACAAACAGCATTTCAGTTTCGCACTATTGGGCAGCTACATCCTCTCACTACCGCACTACAATAATATATTTGGTTCTTTGTGCATCCATTTACACGAGACCTGAGTGTGTGCTTCACAACAAGTGATAAATTTAATGATGTATTCGCCTTGTCGCTCAAGAATTGAATATTACATTTTGTTCATGCTGAAAGCACGCCAGCCACCTTCCTAACTCAACACTGGTCAGAGCAGCTCAGAATACTCCAGAGTCTTCACGTCACACAGAAACCGTCTGCAGAGGAGATTCCCTCAACCAAAAATGTTGAAAACATTGGACAATTGACTGGAAATGGAGGAGAGAAAGCCGGATATCCCGCCCTGGGGTGCTGATCCTTGCTGCTGGTTGGGCCCCCCAACATACGCTGGCCGCCGCTGCTGCTCGTGCCGGTCCTGCTGACAGTAATGAAGAAATAACCTCAAATCAAATAAAAATCAAATCAAATGTTTATTCAGGTAAAATACATATATACAAGATGAGTTACAAACAACTTATATCTTGTTGTATTACCAAGCGATTAAGTTGAAGCTACTGTACTTAAAACCTGCAAAAGTATTAAGATAATGTTTCAAAATGGAAGTTACACTTGTTTGAGACTATACAAGAATTATAGTTAACTAAATAAAGTTGTCCTATCTTATAGATCAGGGTTTAACAAACTGGTACATATACTGTGAATTTAAAAGCTTTGCATCTACTATTTAAAAATGTTATGATATATATATATATATATATATATATATATATATATATATATATATATATATATATATATACATATATATATATATATATATATATATATATATATATATATATATATATATTAATTGAAAAGCACTGCACAAACTTTGTGGCATAAGCAAAAAAAACAACAAATAAAACAAATACTCATGCCTGAAAATTGCAGGAAAAATTCTTGAATAATTTGCACTCTCATTCATATTAGAACAATTTTTTTTCAGGGAAATTCCTGCACGGGAATTGTTTAATGATTGTGCAAAAAAATAAAAAATAAATTAAGCTCAAATGCCTTCACTAAAACAAACTGAATTTAGTAATTTTGAGCTGGCAGTATTGTGACCAATAACCACAATTCAGGGGTACATTAGCAGCAACTAATGAAGTCAGGTCAGCAAAAATGCTATATTATGGTATCTGTAGCTACCATATTATGATAACAATTTATATTGCAACAAAAATAAATATATAAAATAAATATATAAAACTGAAATTGTATGAACAAATATGGAATTATATAAACTTAGAATTAAGTATAGCCTGACAACTGAAAGGTATAACTTCAGTACGTTGCACTGAAGGTCAACTGGAAGATGTAAATCTAGCTATTGAAGATAGAACAGTTAACTCAAATTCGTCCACAGATCACTTCACACTATAAATGTGTGAAATCCTGGTGTAGTGCTGGGTGAAAGATGTATAGTGCTTGGCGTACAAGGAAAACAGCATTTGATCTTACAGTGCATTTAATATTTGGAAAATTAGGAGAATGATTTGCTGAAAGTGACTTGTGATTTTAAGAAAATGTGAGGAGAAAGATTTAACTTACTTATTTAACTTACTTTACTTACATACTTACTACAAACTGAATAATTTAAAAGGATGCTGCATTAAATGTTGACAACTAAGCTGCCGTACCTACAGTAGTTGTTATGGCAAGTTATTAATTAACAGAAACCTTGCCACGCCCATCTACTGTATACTCAGTGAAACACTTTTATATTCAATTTCAAAGCTGATAAATTCAGGAAAGTTTTAAATGTTTAATTGATCATTCTAAGTAAAAAAACAGATGTTCGTTTGCAGAGCTAAATAATAATAAAATAAAGTTACTGGTATTTGGATATTTATAAGTGACTGATAAGTGTGCAGATTTTCATTAAAATAATTTAAAATATTTCTGGAATATACAATTAACAGCAGTATTTCACAAATAGTATATAAAACACAACACGCATGCAGTAATATATGCGCCTGAGTCGAGGTATTTATGTGTAATATGCAAAAATAAGCAAATATGACCAGCAAAATAATCAACATGCTGAAGAAAAAGCAGGACATACATTATATCAGATATAGTATGGAAAGAACATTGAAATGGGCACATTATTCTCTGAAATCGATGATTTTAATACACTACGCCTATGATTGCATAATGGTGAGCACATGCATAAGGGGTAGAAGAATATATAATATGACATTCTATGGAACAACAAGAATTAAGTAAGCATTTAAAACAAATCTTAATTTGCCCTTTAAAAGTGACATCACCTGCAGGTTACAATGAACTTATCTCCAACTCAATGCTATCCAGTAAATAAAATAATCTCATTGACAGGGATTTTCACTACAATACGTTAAAAAACAGTATTTGGCGGTCACCAGCAGGTCATGGCAGTCTCTAAAGCCCTCGAAATATTCATTAGTGCATGCTAAATATCCTGTACATGGATCACCACCACCACCGCAGCCCGTCCTCATAAACAAAGGCCAAAATTCATTCCATGCACCATAGCCCGTGTTACCTAGAACTTTTTGTTTCAGGTAGCGAATCTTTAACAACAACAACGACATTCCATGCACCTGCCAAACCCTCTGTTTTTGAATGAAAACGGTTTACACACAACTCAACCTGTCCTCAGATTAAGTCCATTCCATTCAGCGGTCGATCCCAAAGACTCATTCATCAGTTTTAACATATTATTAATTCAAAATAGGAATTTTCTCAAATATAAATTGAAATTATTATATTAGCATACTATGCATATTTAGGTATTGGTTAGTGAAGTTAGGTGTTTAGGTTATGTTGGAGATTATTTGTATTTGTAGTACGTGGGTGAAGCATTTACAGCATTGTGGTTTGAACAAAAGTCACCAGCGAAGCAATTGTTCCGGAAGTGTTCGAACGTCATCAGTTGTGAGTCATGTGAAAAACGTTTTTTAATCATAAACAGGGGGTTTGGAGGGAGCATGGAATGAACTTTGGCCATTGTTTATGAAGATAGGCTGCAAAGCTGATGACATTTGAACAATTCTGGAACAAGTACTTCTCTGATGACTTTTGTTTGAACCACAACGCTTAGTGCAGATGAGGAGTCACAATAAAGTGGCTGAAATATAATGACCATACCACATACTAGAAACTGAAGAGACGACGACGTTTCGGTCTGTCCTGGACCATTCTCACAAGTCGATTGTGAGAATGGTCCAGGACGGACCGAAACGTCGTCATCTCTTCACTTTCTAGTGTGTGGTATGGTCATTACAACGCTGCAAATGCTTCACCCATGTACTACAAATACAAATAATCTCCAACAGAACCTAAACACCTAGCCTAACCAACCAATACCTAAATATGCACAGTATGCTTATAAATAACAATATTTATTTACGTATTTGAGAACATTCCTATTCTGAATGAGTAGTATGTTAACATTGATGAATACATCTTTGGGGTCGACTGCTGGATGGAATAGACTTGGTCTAAAGACGGGTTTCGACATGCAACTAATCTACCATGAAGAATAACCTTAACAGGGCTACCATGCATATAGAGGAGTTCTCCCTTAATCCGACGTCTCCTGTCCACTGCTGCTGGGTTGCCATTGTTGCCTGCAATCTCTACCCCCTGAGCAATCCTCAGTCTCATGAATTCCTGCTGTATTCAGACTTTCGCAGATATGACTAGATTTGCAACAGTTGTATAATTGAAAGGTTGTATAAAATAATCAAGGCTTTCTTGTAACTCACTGACATAATTTTTGCTCAATATTTTAACTATTAAAATATGCTGTCAGTAACTGCTCGCCATTTATGTTCATATTGTTAAAAAGTATTCAGAATCCATAAAAACATCAAGAATTACATACGAAGATAAAAATACATTTACAGACGCGGTTTAAAAAATGTCAATATTATATCACAGCCAAGACCATTACCATATAATATTAAAGTGAGCTTCATTATCTAACGCATGTCACATAAGGCTATAGTTATGGAGCAAATCATCATTATATCAAAGATTAATAATTACGAACAGAAGCTAAAGAATAATATGTTCATAATACCACAAATTGCTTCAGATATGCTATAAAAAAAATCCAGTAGACTAAAGTCTATGGCATTGACAAACAAATGTCCATGTAAATGAAACCGGAATGCTTGGCGGTGTAAACTTGCTGATATGTAACTTTGTAACTCTGTAACCTCTGCCACGCTAAGCGAAGCAGTGAATGGAAACAAAAGATGCGTTGTTAACAGAGTGCACTCCATCTGGTGGCAGTAAAGAGCACAAACTGTACATATCTGTCGACTTAATTAGTTTATCCATTGGTTCAGTGAGCGACAGCAAATAGAACAGCCAGGGTGCTCAAGATGGTGGGCTTGCTCAGGGGTGCCTGCAGGGAAGAACACCTTTATTGATACAATGGTCCAAGAAATGAGTAGGGAGATTGAGGACGTAGAGCATGCACATGCTCTACGTCCTTAATCTCCCTACTGATATGGAGCAGAGTAAGACACGTTCACTGCCTTCAGAGTTCACAGTAAAGTTTATAACATTACCTCTCATAAATCCTAAGCCTACTAAATGTATGATAGGTACAGTCATATGTGCATCATCATAAGGACCCTCTAACACCAACACCAGTTACAGTCATATGTGCATCATCATGATGACCCTCTAACACCAGTTACAGTCATATGTGCATCATCATGACCCACTAACACCAGATACAGTCACATGTGCATATTCATCATAACCCACTAACACCAGGTACAGTCACATGTGCATATTCATCATAATCCACTAACACCAACACCAGGTATAGTTACATGTGCATATTCATCATGACCCCTCTAATACGAACACCAGGTATAGTTACATGTGCATATTCATCATGACCCCTCTAATACGAACACCAGGTATAGTTACATGTGCATATTCATCATGACCCCTGTAATACGAACACCAGGTATAGTTACATGTGCATATTCATCATAACCCACTAATACCCTCCCTCTAAGAGAGGAAGGAAGGAAGGAGGGGAGGGAGGGAAGAAGGGTTAGGAGAGGCGGGAGGGAGGGAAGAAGAGAGAGGCGGGAGGGAGGGAAGAAGAGAGAGGCGGGAGGGGGGGAAGAAGAGAGGAGGGAGGGAGGGAAGAAGAGAGAGGAGGGAGGGAGGGAAGAAGAGAGAGGCGGGAGGGGGGGAAGAAGAGAGAGGCGGGAGGGAGGGAAGAAGAGAGAGGCGGGAGGGGGGGAAGAAGAGAGGAGGGAGGGAGGGAAGAAGAGAGAGGCGGGAGGGAGGGAAGAAGAGAGAGGCGGGAGGGGGGGGGGAGAAGAGAGGAGGGAGGGAGCGAGAAAGCCGTGTGTTTACCCCGGCTGTAGGCTGTGCTGGGTGTTGGTGAGGTGCTGACGGCTGGGCGTCTGGCGGCGGCTGTGGGGAGAAGTCAGTTATTACTCCAACATGTCCTTCTAACACTACCTTGTGACACAAGTGCATCTGCTTCAACACTACTTTGTGACACAAGTACATCTGCTTCAACACTACTTTGTGACACAAGTACATCTGCTTCAACACTACTTTGTGACACAAGTGCATCTGCTTCAACACTACTTTGTGACACAAGTACATCTGCTTCAACACTACTTTGTGACACAAGTGCATCTGCTTCAACACTACTTTGTGACACAAGTGCATCTGCTTCAACACCACTTTGTGACACAAGTGCATCTGCTTCAACACCACTTTGTGACACAAGTACATGTGCTTCAACACTACTTTGTGACACAAGTACATGTGCTTCAACACTAATATATTGATGCATGGAATATTTAATACACAATAACCATTGTTGTATATGCTTAATAGATCATAAGGTGTAACCAGACATATGGAGACATCTAGTGGTACAACATCCAGTGGTACAACATCTAGTGATACAACATCTAATGGTACAACACTTAGTTGTACAACACCTAGTGCTGCAACACCTTGTGCTTCAACACCTAGTGGTACAACACCTAGTGGTACGACGCCTAGTGGTACAACACCTTGTGCTTCAACACCTAGTGGTATAACACCTAGTGGTACAACACCTAGTGGTACAACACCTAGTGGTACAACACCTAGTGGTACAACACCTAGTGGTACAACACCTAGTGGTACAACACCTTGTGCTTCAACACCTAGTTGTACAACACCTAGTGCTACAACACCTAGTGGTACAACACCTTGTGCTTCAACACCCAGTTGTACAACACCTAGTGCTACAACACCTAGTGGTACAACACTTAACGGTACAACTTTTAGTGGTACAACATGTAGTGGAACAAGTGTGAGAGTGAGGAAGACTGTGTGCATCCCAAAGACCTCACAGTTGAGTGATTGAGCCTCTCAACCATGACGGTTGAGAGGTGGGACCAAAGAGCCAAAGCTCAACCCCCGCAAGCACAACTAGGCGAGTACAACTAGGCGAGTACAGGGACGGTGCTCGACTAAACAAGACCATGCAACAGGGGTCATGTTCGTCCCATTCTCTCCTGTTGACAAGTGCAGTATACAACGTTGATTTATAAACCAAGTTTAGGCTATGTTACGACCCTGGGTTCTTTAGTGGAAACCAGAGGTCAAAATTGAGTTATTAAACTTAACTATAGTATAGCTGAACGCAACCCTATGCGTCATTGTCTGTATCTTCCCTGCCAGACGTAAGACTATTATTGTTTCTCAAAGAGCATTTAAAGACTGAGCTGGGGGTTGATTATTAAATAATAACATAGGCACCAACTTTGCTTACTAATACTTTCTAATCATTTGTAAAGTAACAATACGTTGCATAGGGGAAGATCTTTAATGTGCTTAGCTGCACGATCAATTAGGCTCCTTCCGGCACCACGACATGTGGGAGGCCTAGCTGGTCGCTAGGAGCGTTCTTCTCTGGCTGGCGTTCGTGGGGACGAGACCTACTCTGTGGCTGCACCCCTACTCTCCTCCCTTCTCCTCTTACTTATTTCCCTTACCTTAAGTTCCTGTACTATTAAGTTAAGTATGATGTTTTAAGTGTGCCTACTCTGGTAGTAACGGTTGGTGAGACCTGGGTTGGTGAGACCTATTTGCCAGTGTTTTGGGTACCCCTAAGTGTTGTGTTTTGTATTAGGGTACCACGTGGTCTCACTACCCTAAGCTGCATCCAGCTTCAGTGCTTATCCAGTAGTACTTTACCCTAGCTTGTTCTCAGTGTAAACCTTGTATCCTGTCTATGTGGACCAAGGCTTTTAACGTAAGATAGGGTGGTAAAGTTATTATTATTATTGTTATTGGTGTGAGTGTATATGGGGGGTTGTTAAGGGGTTAATAAATAAGTACATGAATTATAGAGTATCCCTTCTTCCTGTGTGGGAGTGCATTGATCAACCCTTAGACTGACATATATGGTCTAGTAGCAAGGTATTATTACTGTGGATAGTTTATTTTGGGGGCCGGGCCTTTTAGCTCTCCCATATTTGATACTCTGTCTTCTAACTACCCTTACCCCTTAGTAGTACCAGTTCCCCCATAGCAAGCCCACCACCATTTATTATAACAAGTGGTTGGCCAGTCCGGGAGGAACTTTATAAGTGTAAAAAATTAGATTCTTGAGTGCCAAAGCTAAAATTTTTTGTTTTCCGCAGAACGGTTGTGTGCTAGCCTAGGGTCCAGCTCATCTAGCAAAGGACATTCTTGCACTGACTGGACACCCAGCTGGATCCCTTCACGATTAAGGTTAGTGTGGCCTTGTGTTAGGGGCCGTGCAAATTTTTTTTTTTTTTTTCAATTTTTATTTTTAATTTTTTCTTTGGCTGGGAGCTAAAATTATTAGTGATGTCATCTGAAATGCAGAGACTGGCAAGGGAGCCTTCAGCGGTAGAGATAAAGAAACTTACCAAGTCTAATTTAGTATTGTTAGGCAAGGAATTTGGCCTAGAATTAAATGACGCGGATAAAAAGTGGACTTTGGTGAATGAAATATTACAGCATTGTATTGATCAAGAACTATTGGAAAGTGATACACCTTTAATTATGCCAGCCTAGCCAAGCGGAAAGTGCGGCTCATAGGGACAGAGAGTTAGCTCTAGAGTTAGCAAGAATAAAATTAGAGGAACAAAGACTCAAAACTGAGGAGGCTAGAATTAGAGCGAATGCCACTGGACCTCCACCTGCCGAGGATTCAAACCCCAGGCATTATGAGAAAAAGCATAACTTGCCTGAATTTTCAGTCAGACCCTGAAAGGTTTTTCAACCATTTTCAGAGATTGGCCATGTCCATGAACTGGCCAAAGGAAAAGTGGGTGAAAATCCTACAGGGAAGACTTAGGGGTAAAGCACAAGATATTTTTATAAACATGCCTGACGACGAGTGTTTTGAACATGATGAAGTCAGGGAACGTATTTTGCGGGCAGATTAGATTTAGATTGTTTGATAAATGGATTCGCTCGGCGAAAGCCAAAACATACGAGGCTCTCAGGAACTTAGTTTTAATGGAGCATTTTATAGATATTATGCCAGAGAATGTTTCACATTACATTAGAAGTAGGATAGAGGTAAATTCTAAGATAGGGGATTTGGCCAAGATGGCAGAAAACTACCAATTGGTGGGCAAAAGGCCCAATAAAAATAATTATACCCCACAGAGTAGCAAAACTTATACCCACAGCCAGTCCAGACCAGCTTATTCTAACCCTTTACCTACTGCACCTTCTGTTTCAGACATAACTAACCCTGTTAAAGTGTCTAGCCCCACGGCACCTAAGGGTGAACCGAAGGGTAATTTTGTTAGTAATGTCTCTTCTCCCCGACGTTTCTGTGGTCACTGTAAACGTCCAAACCACACTATTAGCCGTTGTTGGCAACTGTACCCGGAAAAAAGACCCAATGCTCTAGTTGTGACACAGGGCTTGAGGCCTTCGGAAGGGTTAGGGAGTAAGACCTCCAACCCACAGTGGTTGGATTTGCTTACCCCATTCTTATCAAAAGGGAGACTACTTTTGTCTGAGGGTTCTTCCTGGAAGGACGTGGTGATCTTCCGAGACACCGGTGCCATCCAGACTTTAATTTTAGAGAGTGCGTTGCAAGGTGCCAACACTCTCGACACTGGAGAGGTGGTACTGGTCGAGGGTGTCACTAGTGATACTCGAGCAGTACCCCTCCATAAAGTTACCCTGGAATCTGATTTCCACAAGGGTGTTTGTACAGTCGGAGTCACTTCATACCTACCTTTCCCTAATGTTGATGTAATAGTTGGTAATGATTTAGCAGGGGATAAGGTAGGGGACTCCAGACTGCCTATTATGTTGCCTACCCCTAAGGTTTGCCTGGATCCACCCGCCGCAGAGGATAATGTTGTGTACCCTGCGTGCGCAGTGACCAGGTCTATGGGACTTAAATGTAAGGGCAGCCCTGTGCTTGCCAAGGTGGTAAATCCCGAGGACACGAGGAACTTTCCGAGTGGTGAAAGCCAAGTGGACCTCGCGGACACATTCATGGCCCGACTCGATGACGTGGCCGAGGACATTGTGGAGAGCCTGCCACCGCCATCTACCGAGAGTAGTGGGGAGGTGGAGGAGAACACTGTTGAGCCTCGGCCAATGGCATCTGACCAAGGCCTAGATGCCTCCTTGAGTGAGTTACAGAAAGCTGACCCCACTCTTGCAGATTGTCATGAGACAGCCGTCTCTATGGAGGAAATTGTAGACGCAGCAACTGAGTACTACTACAATGATCGGATTTTGATGAGAAAATGGAGACCACAGAGTGCTCCCTTGTCAAATGAGTGGGAGGTAGTCCACCAGGTTATGTTGCCGGCCTGCTATAGAGAAAGAATTTTGGCAGCTGCTCATGATGATCCTATGGGGGGACATCAAGGTATTAATATTACGTATAACAAAATTTTAAAGTATTTTTTCTGGCCCAAGCTGAAAAGCGATGTGGCAAAATTTTGTAATGCGTGTATTGTTTGTCAACTGGTTGGGAAACCAAACCAGACTGCACCTAAAGCTCCTCTAAGGCCTATTGTTGTGCCAGAAGAACCATTTTCTCATGTGGTAATGGACTGTGTTGGACCATTACCTAGAACTAAGTCTGGTAATATTTACCTAATCACAATGATGTGTATCACTACTCGTTACCCAGAGGCTTTTGCTGTAAGGAACATCCAAGCAAAAACTGTTGTTGCTCGTATGTTGCAATTTTTTTCCACTTTTGGACTGCCTCGGGTCGTGCAAACTGACAATGGTACTAACTTTAAGTCTGATATTTTTGAGCAATTTTGTAAGGACCATGGAATAACTCATAAGGTTTTCAGCCCATACCATCCACAGAGTCAGGGGGTAATCAGGGGGTAATTGAACGTTTCCATCTAACTCTGAAGCAGATGTTGAAGACATCGTGCGAGAGTTCCCACACCTTCTGGGATGAGAATTTGCCATACGTTTTGTTTGCGGCTAGAGAGGGATTACAAAGTTCACTGGGTTGTTCTCCTTTTGAGTTAGTCTTTGGCCATAAAGTTCGTGGACCCTTGCAAATGTTACAGGAGAATCTGTTAGGGAACGTAACGTTAACCGAAGGTTCGGCTTTCTTTGCGCAACACCACCAGAGACTCAAGGACTGCAAGGCGGCTGCATTAAATTATCTTGGCAAGGCCCAAGAAAAGATGAAAGAACGTAACGATGCTAAATCTAAGTTACGGGTATTTCAGCCTGGCGACCCTGTCCTGGTATTAAAGCCTCGACTAGGGAACACTATGTCCCACAAGTACGAAGGTCCCTACATTGTGACAGAAAAGACTGGGGACCTCACGTACAAAGTGAGGCACTCTGACAAACGTAACCAGGTAATGCTCGTACATGTAAATCGGCTGAAGAAGTTCCAGGGCCCCAGGCCCATTGCACTAACCAATGTTTCCATTTCCAGTGAGGGAGGGGATGATTGTTCTGGGGACCCAACTAATCTCATTTTCAATAATTCTAGTTCTGTGAATGCTGTGGAGGGACTGTCCCATTTGCAGATGGCCCAACGTGAAGAGGTGCAGTCGTTGGTTGATGAATTCTCCAGTCTGTTCGGGGAAGTCCCGACCCAGACTGATGCCATTTGCCATGATGTTGAGTTGACGGACTACACTCCCATTCGCCTTCAACACTATCGAATGAGTCCAGAAAAGAAGGCCATCGTACGGAAGGAGGTCGACTTCTTGCTCCAGCACGGCCTCATCCGGCCGAGCTAGGGCTCTTGGTGCTCGCCCTGCCTTTTGGTCCCCAAACCAGACGGCTCCTGGCGATTATGCATCGACTATCGGCAGCTCAACAAGGTGACCATTGTGGATGCCTATCTGCTGCCCCTCCTCGAGGACTGCATCGACGAGCTGGGAAACGCCAAGTACGTCTCGAAATTCGACCTCTCGAGGGGGTATTATCAAATCCCACTCACTGAACGTGCTAAACAACTAACTGCGTTCGTGACACCCGAGGGTGTTTTTGAGTATCAAGTGTTACCGTTCGGCTTGCGTAATGCTCCTGCCACGTTCCAGAGACTCATGAACTCTCTGCTCGCTAAGGTGCCAAATTGTCGGGCGTATTTAGATGATATCGTGCTCTTTGACAGTAATTGGGCTGACCACATAGCTAGGTTACGCCAGTTGTTCGCAATCTTGAAAAAGGCAAATCTTACCTTAAATGCTAAAAAGTGTCATTTTGGCCAAGGCACAGTGACGTACCTCGGTTATGAAGTGGGCCAAGGAAAAGTGTTACCTCGGCAAGATAAAATCAGTGCCATTCTGGAGTATCCAGTACTAAAGTCTAAAAAGGACATTCAAAGATTTATCGGTATGTGTGCATACTATCGACGTTTTTGTCAGAACTTTTCCAGTGTTGCCACCCCTCTCACAGACTTGTTGCGGAAAGCCGTTAAATTTAAGTGGTCATCAGACTGTGCAGAGGCATTTAAAAATTTGAAATTGATCTTAGCTTCCGCCCCAGTGCTTGCTAGTCCAAGGTTCGATCGACCGTTTAAAATTCATGTGGACGCGTCTGACTCGGGTGCTGGTGCAGTGTTGTTGCAAACTGGGGATGATAAAGTGGAACACCCAGTATATTATTACTCTGTGAAATTCGACAAGGCGCAACGCAATTATTCAGTGGTAGAAAAAGAGGCGTTGGCGCTAGTGTTAACATGTAAAAAGTTCGAAGTTTACCTCACAGGTAATATAGTGGAAGTGTACACGGATCATAACCCACTAGTCTTCCTGACTCAGATGAAGGGTAAGAATAAACGCATCCTCAGGTGGGCGTTGTACCTACAGGACTTCAATCTTTCCATTACCCCACCTACCGGGCCGACTCAATGTGATAGCCGACGCTCTGTCCCGGTTGCCTGAATAACATTCATCTGGGCCACAGGAAGCCATTTACCAACTGTCATGCTTTAGTTATTTTTTTTTTTTAGGTTCTCCTGTGACATTAAATATTCCGTGTCCAATTTATTTACTTCCCTGTTTTTTTTTTGTATGTTTTTTTTTTCTTTCAGAGAACTCCTTTGTATTTTTCTTGCAGAGAAATTGTTGTTTTTGATTGTTTTTTTTTTGTCATATATTTTTCTTCTTATTCTCTGTATACTCTTACAAAAAAAAAATATGACTACTATTCTAGTAGTCACATTTTTTTTTCTCTGAAGGGGGGAGGAGTGTTATGACCCTGGGTTCTTTAGTGGAAACCAGAGGTCAAAATTGAGTTATTAAACTTAACTATAGTATAGCTGAACGCAACCCTATGCGTCATTGTCTGTATCTTCCCTGCCAGACGTAAGACTATTATTGTTTCTCAAAAAGCATTTAAAGACTGAGCTGGGGGTTGATTATTAAATAATAACATAGGCACCAACTTTGCTTACTAATACTTTCTAATCATTTGTAAAGTAACAATACGTTGCATAGGGGAAGATCTTTAATGTGCTTAGCTGCACGATCAATTAGGCTCCTTCCGGCACCACGACATGTGGGAGGCCTAGCTCGCTAGGAGCGTTCTTCTCTGGCTGGCGTTCGTGGGGACGAGACCTACTCTGTGGCTGCGCCCCTACTCTCCTCCCTTCTCCTCTTACTTATTTCCCTTACCTTAAGTTCCTGTACCATTAAGTTAAGTATGATGTTTTCAGTGTGCCTACTCTGGTAGTAACGATTGGTGAGACCTGGGTTGGTGAGACCTATTTGCCAGTGTTTTGGGTACCCCTAAGTGTTGTGTTTTGTATTAGGGTACCACGTGGTCTCACTACCCTAAGCTGCATCCAGCTTCAGTGCTTATCCAGTAGTACTTTACCCTAGCTTGTTCTCAGTGTAAACCTTGTATCCTGTCTATGTGGACCAAGGCTTTTAACGTAAGATAGGGTGGTAAAGTTATTATTATTATTATTATTGTTATTGGTGTGAGTGTATATGGGGGGTTGTTAAGGGATTAATAAATAAGTACATGAATTATAGAGTATCCCTTCTTCCTGTGTGGGAGCGCATTGATCAACCCTTAGACTGACATATATGGTCTAGTAGCAAGGTATTATTACTGTGGATAGTTTATTTTGGGGGCCGGGCCTTTTAGCTCTCCCATATTTGATACTCTGTCTTCTAACTACCCTTACCCCTTAGTAGTACCAGTTCCCCCATAGCAAGCCCACCACACATTGATATTATAACAGGCTACTTAATTATTAGTTAGTATTATCATCCACGAGTTTAAATATTATTTAAAATATTTTATTCATGTTAGAATTCACGAGTGTTCAGAACGATGAACAATTGTACTTATAATGTCCAGGAACTATAGCTTAGATAAGCATATGTTCATCAGGAACAATTATGCGTTCATCACAGTAAACACAGAATGTCACACATTTGTACTGACGGAGGACGTGTCTTTGTAAATGTCGCAAGTGACCATAGGAGCCGCAGCCCAGGTGGACTGCGGTGACGGGCTGGACTTGCCCCGGTGGTCCAAGATAACCGTAGCCTCCTCTCGGTGGTCCAAGATAACCATGGCCTCCTCTAGGTGGTCCAAGATAACCGTGGCCTACTCTCGGTGGTCCAAGATAACATTGGACTCACTTTACCGCTCCAAGAAAATCCTGGAGTTGCCCTGGTTTTCTAGGATAACTTTGAATTCGCCCCGGTGGTCCATGATAACATTGGACGCTGAATGGCCACCAGTAATATACGATGTGTGAAAATGGTCAAGGATGATCTGAGATGTCATGGGTTGGTTGGTCGTAGGATATCACATGCGTTGTTTGGTCGTATAATATAGGTTGTTTGGTTGTAGGATATCAAATGGATTGTTTGGGTGTAGGATATCACATTTATTGTTTGGTTGTAGGATGTCACATGGATTGTTTGGTCGTAGGATATCACATGGATTGGCTGGTCGTAGGATAAGGTTGTACTCGAAGAGGTAATTTACCTAAATATTACCTAAGGGCCACCCACTCCAGTGGTCTCGACGGGGGATAGGAACCCAGTGGCCTGTCCGAAGTTGCCTATAATTTTTTATGATCTTTTTCCAGTTGAATTTTGAACTGTTGCATTTGCGACTTCGGTGGGAAAGGGATTCCAAGAATAATGACGGACTCAATGAAGTAATCATGTTCAAGTGCATTTATTGAGACAATAAAATACATCTCAAAGAGATAGAGTAGCTTAGGCTATTTCTATCCTCCTAATGAGGTAATGATGGACTCAATGAGGTACAGTTTCTTACTACAGTCTCTGCGAGACAATCATACTAATTATATCGTGGATCTTGAAGGGGTGATGTCTTGCCATAAAGCTCTGTGTGGCAGCAAATAAGACTATGTCTGTCATTAAATCTATCGTTATGTTAACGCATTTGAGAATTAAAGTGTCACACTCGAGAGGTATTTCTTTAACACACAGAAGCTACTGTCCTTCAAAAGTTGGTCATCGTAGTTCAACACTTGAGAAGCCACGAATCGTAGTTCATTGATAAATCGAGCAATTTAAAAGAATAGAGAAAATGGGAGGATTTGAGGGTGTGAACTCACAGAGGCGCGGTAGAGGGTCAGGTTGAGGAGTGTTGGGTTGGTCTCCACCACCGTGAAGTCCTCCTCCCGAGGGTCGAAGCCCTCAGCGTATACCTGGGGAAGAGAGAAAACCATAAACAATAGTAGTAGGCATCCATCAGTTTCAGGAGACTGAAGTTGCGCTCTGGTGATGATCTGGAATGGCCTCTCCTGGGCACAAAGCCAGGGTAGGAATTATCCTGCATTATCATTTATGTAAACAATATATAAATGATAATGCAGGATAATAAACACGAACACGAGGAGAAAAGTTTAATGGAGATTGTTATGGACTAGGCTTAGGTCCTAGCCATA
Source organism: Procambarus clarkii (assembly GCF_040958095.1). Taxonomy (NCBI): domain Eukaryota; kingdom Metazoa; phylum Arthropoda; class Malacostraca; order Decapoda; family Cambaridae; genus Procambarus; species Procambarus clarkii. Next base: position 40,204,005 of record NC_091157.1, read on the forward strand.
ACTATTAAAATTGCTTGTGTTGCAAGCTACCATATGCATATGGAATTAAACATGAGAGGGAATGGTTGCTTAATGTATGTATAATGTATAGGTTGCTTGAGGGAATGTTACCTAAGAGAAAGGAATATGGAAATTTTGCATTTGGCATATGTAAATGTAAAGTAGATTAATCAGAATGATAGCCAGAGGCCAGATTCACGAAGCAGCTTACGAATGTTTTTCTTCTTAGCGGCTACGTCGGTATTCAGGAAGGCATACTAAGGAGGAAAATCTTTGTAAATATGCTCCGTCGGCTAAAGTTGCTCTCGACCACTCGTAGCTTTATGTAAACTGGATATAACTCAATTTTTCTCTACTACACAACACGGAGGATAGATTTTAATATAAACAAAAGATTTTAGTTGACGAATCTCGGGAAGAGGAGTCCTTCGTGTTAGTTATATATGCATTCTCTGCTTGAAATTTGTAGTAAATATGTCTTTTATGATATTAGAATTAGTTTTATAATAGCAAGATATTGTACCAGTAGTTATTAAGTAAATAAACACTGGTGAACATGAAATATGAGAGAAGGTAGCTGGTGGGAGCATTTACTATCACCAAATACCCCACTGCACAAATGATGTTAGGTAAGAAGGGTAAAAACTTCTAAAACTTCTCACATTGAATACTTAAACCTATAATTATGACTATATGGACTTATGACCTGTTAGAAAAGAGAGGGGGAAGTAGGGGTCCAAGACCTCTTCCTGTTACACAATTTGGCTGTGTAACAATAAGTAATTTATTTATTTATTTATAATACATAAGCCACTAGTACGCACAGCGTTTTGGGCAGGTCCTTAATCTAACATATGATTTTAAGTAGGTAAATTCTAGCAAAATTTATATAATGATAGCAGGTACTTTGCAAGAAAAAAAATGAGATGAAAGAGATTAGTAGGTATATTAAAGCACATCAGTAGCTCTGATTGATTGCATTGACAGCTTGAGTGGTAATTTAACAAAGATTAATAGGCATAATTCAGCATTTTGATAGCACATAAAAGAAGATAGCAATGATCACAATGGTAAAGTTGTTTGGATTAGGTGAATAAAGATTGGGGGATTGGGTAGCACTAGATACAGTGCAATTTTAAAGCACAAGGTAGGAAACTATGAAAATTAAATTAGACACTTTTTTATTTTTTTTTCAATGAGGCAAATATAGAATAAATATAGTCAAATATAGGAATAAAAATGAGACTTAAAACTGAGACTAAAATGAGACTTAAGATTTTATTGTAGAAAGTTTCTAAAATCCCCTCGCATAAGGTACCACCATTTAGTTTCTAATTTCTGTCTCGCTTTGGGGACATGGTTATGAAACCATTAAAGGTTTTTAAGAACCTAAATACCAATTTGGTGTTCATTAATAATACGATCAAGTCCAATTTAATAAAAAAAATTCCCCTGGTACAGCAGGTTGTGTGTATTCAATTCCCTGCAATGATTGTGAGTCTGTGTACCTTGGACAAACAGGAAAATCCTTACAATTACGTATGTCCCAACATGCTTATAGTATAAGAACTGCCCAAACGTCTAATACTTTGTATCTACACACAAGTTTGTGTGATCACACTATTAATTGGGATGGAGCGAAAAGCATTACCAATTGCAATGGCTGTGTGGAAAGGAATTTAATTGAGTCTGCCCTAATTAGTCAATGTCTTAATCTTATCAATGTTAGTACTGGTATGTACAAACTTGAATAAGTTTTAAGTTACAATATTGCACAACAGTTTAAGCAAAAACTATGATAGGGAGAGTTACAATGTCTCAACAATAAGATATTCATTTATTTTATGTGTGTTCAATGAGGCTTTTTCTTTAATCTTTTATTCTTACCGCTTAAATCCTTTTGACCATTCTAAGCTAATCTATACCTTTTTCTGGTTAATTCTTTTCCAAGTGATGGTAATCAGGCTCTAGTGTTAGCCTCCACTCTTCCTATGTGATTTCTTGTAGTCTGGTGTTGACAACGGCCTAGATCGGCTGAAACGTTCATCTTTCTTTTGCGTTTCTCTCTGTGGATTTTCCGCACACACACACACACACACACACACACACACACACACACACACACACATATATATATATATATATATATATATATATATATATATATATATATATATATATATATATATATGTGTATGTATATTAATATGAAAGGGAGAACCATCTCCGGCTGGAAACCTTAGCCTCGGAGGAAATCACACATAATGCATTAGAGGGAATGTTTAGGTCCCCTTCAATACAGTTTCTGTGTGCTTTTCTCCTACCACCTGTTATGATTTCATAATACTTGATTCTAACATTTATCATGATAAACATGTATGTTTATCATGATAAATGTATATTCTTATTAACAAATTTATTCGTATAAATAAATTATTCTTTACTCAATTATTTGAAGATTAACCATTATGTTTGTTTTCCAGTATATATGTTTAAGTTAAATGTAGAATGCTGTAGTGTGCCTGTATGAAATATTTTAGTTATTGCTATTGTATGTTAATTCATGTGGGGAAAGACAGTGGCGTCTCGTGGGGGAGCCTCTTAGACCCTCTGCTCTACAGGGGGTCAACACCACCAATTAACAGTCAACTAACACATAACTATATTCTACCCACTTCAAGACCCCGAACCAACAGAGAAGCAACAAGAGCAATATAGAAGCAACAAATATGCATTATACCCATTGTTTCGTGTTTTGCTTTTTTGTCACCTCACCCAGAAACATTTGTGTCATATCACCTCTCCCCAAAACGAATATAAGCATGGAATGATGTGTGTAAAAACCTGTCTTTGAAAATGTGAGAAGTCCTTGCGAAACGGTTTTAAGCGTCAGACTATAAATAAAAACGTGAAAATGAACTTTGGAGAGTTAATTTTTCAATTACCCCCGACAGTGAAGAAAAACGTAAGAAATATTGAGAAGATTCGTGTTAGAATCATTAATCTTACTCTTTCGGTAAGAGTATATATATATATATATATATATATATATATATATATATATATATATATATATATATATATATATATATATATATATATATATATATATTGTTGAATATGATCGAAAGGGTAAGATTAATGATTCTAACACAAATCTCAATATTTGTTCTAAGACTAAATCTCCCACACTAGTGAAGGAGGAAGCTGCAGCAGACACAGAGCAGCAACAGCAGGAGTTAGTGAAGGAGGAAGGCAAGAAGAGAGGGGACTGACCTCGATGGTGTATCTGCCAGGGAGAAGTACTCGCCAGTACTCTCCGTACTTGGTGGTCTGGAAGCCAACGTCACGTCCACGAATCTTGATGGAGGCGCCTTCCACCGGCCGGTCATGTTCGTCCTTGACGAAGCCCCTCACGCCCCTGTGCACCTCCGCCAGGTACCTTACCAGCGCCTGCGTCAGGAGGAAACACCTTTGTGAATAACGGCTAGTTATAAACAACAAATTAATATTCATAAATGGAAATTAACAGTTTATTTCAATATAACCTATGCGCGAGAAACTCATTAGAAACCATGGCGACGATTCGAATTTGCACATTGGGTACTCCCAAACACACGCCTTACACTACTTCACCAAGATATGGTAAAAAACAGAGCAACCTGGGAGTCACCTGAATCCCCTAGGTGTCCTGAGTCTTCCAGTGAAGCCCAGTCAGGGGATTTCATGCATTGCCTCCACACACTCTGGCTGTGGTCCAGGTGTTCCACCACCACACACTCTGGCTGTGGTCCAGGTGTTCCACCACCACACACTCTGGCTGTGATCCAGGAGTTCCACCACCACACACTCTGGCTGTGGTCCAGGAGTTCCACCTTCACACACTCTGGCTGTGGTCCAGGTGTTCCACCACCACACACTCTGGCTGTGATCCAGGAGTTCCACCACCACACACTCTGGCTGTGGTCCAGGAGTTCCACCTTCACACACTCTGGCTGTGGTCCAGGTGTTCCATCACCACACACACTGGCTGTGGTCCAGGAGTTCCACCACCACACACACTGGCTGTGGTCCAGGAGTTCCATCACCACACACACTGGCTGTGGTCAAGGAGTTCCATCACCACACACTCTGGCTGTGGTCCAGGAGTTCCATCACCACACTATGGCTGTGGTCAAGGTGTTCCACCACCACACACTCTGGCTGTGGTCAAGGAGTTCCATCACCACACTATGGCTGTGGTCCAGGAGTTCCACCACCACACACACTGGCTGTGGTCCAGGAGTTCCATCACCACACACACTGGCTGTGGTCAAGGAGTTCTACCACCACACACACTGGCTGTGGTCCAGGAGTTCCATCACCACACTATGGCTGTGGTCAAGGAGTTCCACCAGCACACACTCTGGCTGTGGTTCAGGAGTTCCACCCCCACACACTCTGGTTGTGGTCCAGGAGTTCCACCCCCACACACTCTGGCTGTGGTCCAGGAGTTCCACCACCACACACTCTGGCTGTGGTCCAGGAGTTCCACCTCCAACGCTTCTCTTCAGACGCACAACCAAATCACATTAACGTAATGTAATAATGAGAAAATCACTAGAAGCCAAATGGAGGATTCGAAACTGCACAATGCAGTGTGCAAGTTCGAATCCCTCCCATAGCTCCTACTGACTTTCTTATTGATCCATTACGTTAATGTGATTTCTCAGTGCATAACCTCTGTATGTTTCTCATGAGTACAATTAGTATTGTATTATTAGTATAATTGTATACTCCTTTACGTCAACCGAAGCTTCAACTGCAGAGCGTTAGTATGAAGACAGCGAGTTAGAAAAGTTTCACGTGTAATATATAATGCGTTTTATAGATATACAGTAAATAAAACAATAAAAGATGGTGGCGACATGCCCAGGAGTGAGTGAGTGAGTAACTTGAATTCTCTCAGCAGTAGCCGTCTCAAAGAGAAGCCAAGCACTGGAAGATCAAACTCAGCCATTTCAGTGCCTTTGACTCCAAAGGAAGAAATATATGACATTCGTTCTTCAAAGTCACTCACTCCAGAAGAAGAAAGAAAGAAAGAAGGAAATGGGTGAAAGAAGAGGCCAATCACTGCAGATTCCGGACTCCCTAATACCTGGAAGGGAAATATGTATTCGAGATGAAGTATAGACTCACCTTCTTATTGTCCTGCCAGAACTTGGGGAGCTGGTCCGCTGTGGGGTACTTGCAGCAGGAGAGCTCGATGGTGATGTCCATGCAGCCGTGCCACACGTAGTTGTAGTCCTGCATCCCGCCTGCAGGAACCACCAGAGTTAGTACAAGCAGCTCCGCATCTCACCTCGAGGGGAACATGGTGCAGAGATGCAAGGAACTATCAGGAGAGAGCGCCAAGCCATTACGACTATATAGCACATGGAAGGTATCAGGATAAGGATTAGGGATGGGACATGGAAAGGAATTGTGCCCAACTATTTGGACGGTCGGGATTGAACGCCGACCTGCATGAAGCGAGGCCATCGCTATTTGGGTAGAAAGAGAAGGAGGGTGGAAGTTGAAGACCCTGAGGCGGGAGGCATTCATATCTTGAGGTTTTCTTGAGATGATTTCGGGGCATAGCGTCCCCGCGGCCCGGTCCTCGACCAGGCCTCCTTTTTGTTACACATCTCCAGGAAGGAGCCCGTAGCAGCTGCTAATTCTCAGGTACCCACTTACTGATAGGTGAACAGGTGAATCAGGGTGAAGGAAACTCTGCCCATTTGCTTCCGCCTCCACCGGGGATTGAATCCAGAATCTCAGGACTACGAATCCGGAGCGCTGTCTACTCAGTTTTCAGGCCTGGGAGGCAGAGGACCCAAACAATACCGGCGGACAATACATGCAGGAGGACCATATATCATCACCAGGTGCAGTAGAGGAGTGAAGAAACAGCAGTCAAGCAGGTAGACGTAGCAGTAAGTGGGAATCAAACAATGACAACGTTCCAGTGCAGGACCAACGAGCCAGAGCTCAACCCCCGCAAGCACAATTAGGTGAGTACAAACTCTTCCTTCATTTAAAGTTCTTGCCCCACAAGAATGAAAGGTACTCTGACAGCTAGGTGGACAGCGCTTCGGATTCGTAGTCCTAAGGTCCCGGATTCGATCCTTGGTGGAGGCGGGGACAAATGGGCAAAATGTTTCTTTTACTCTGATGCTCCTGTTACCTAGCCGTAAATAGGTACCTGGGAGTTTGACAGCTGGTTCGGGCTGCTTCTTGGGGGTGTATAACAAAAACGAGGCCTGGTCGAGGACCGGGCCGCGGGGACGCTAAGCCCCGAAATCATCTCAAGATAACCTCAAGATATACTACAACGACAGTCGTACTAGTGAGGGGTACAAGGCGATACATGGCCCCCACAAGAAAAACGAGTACTACAGTCCACGGCAGGCGACATCCCACACCACAAAGGTACGCACTCTAGCCAAAGCTCTTTATTTTGCCATATAAGGAGAAAAATAACAGTCAGAGACCACGTGATAAGGCTAAAGATGCAAAGGGAAGTCTAAAGTCTTACGGAAAATGACAAGGAGATGTGTGAGGAACTGAACAAAAGATACCAGGAACAATGGAACCAATGTGGAGACCAAAGTTCAGTGACGGAAGGCCAGAGGAAACACTGGATGACATAGTAGTCACAGTGGAATAGGTTATTAAACACCTGAAAGAACTAGATGTAACAAAATCAGTTTAGTCAGACTTAATATTACCATAGCTACTGGAGGAGGCTGCATAGGTACTACGTCACCCACTAACTGAGGTGGTTAATAAAACACTCGAAACAGGAATGCTTCCAGAATTATGGAAAAAAGGCAAATGTATTCCCAATCTTCAAGAAAGAGGACAGACTGGAGGCACTAAACTACAGACCAATGTCTCTGACAAGTATTCCTTGTAAAGTGCTAGTGACTAATCAAGTCGCAAATACTAGTGAGCATTTAGAGAAGATGAGCTTTGTCGCAGAACAGTAGCAAGGATCTGGAAAGGAAAAGTCATGCAGGACAAACTAGATCGAGTTCTACGCAAGGTTATTGGAATGCGACAGGAAAAGAAGGCTGGGTAGATTGCATTTTCCTAGACTGTCAAAAGGCATTTGATACTGTTTCTCAGGAAAGGCTGGTGTACAAGATGGAGAAGCAAGCTGGGATAATTGGGAAAACACTGAACTGAGTGAGGGAATAGCTGAAGGACAGAATACAAAGAGTCACAGCTAGAGGCGAGGGCTTCAGCTGGAGAAATGTAACAAGTGGAGTTCCGAAAGGAATGGTCCTGGGACCACTACTGTTCCTAATTAACGTTAATGACCTACCCGAGGGGTGACCTCATACATGTCAATATTTGCGGACGATGCCAATGTAATGAGAAATGTAAAAACAGAGGAGGGCTGCAGAACGTTACAGAATAACCTTAACAAACTTCTGAAAAAAGCTCATTCCTGGAGTTTATCCACTCTAGGAGTGGACAAACAAATGGTTGCTGGAGTTTAGTCCTTATACGTGTAAGGTAATGAAGATGGGGAAGGGAGAAAGAAGACCAGTTGACAGTAAGACAAGAGGACACAAGTGGAAGCTGGAGTTGCAAACAAGTGTAAGAAATGTAAGAAAATACTGGTAGCCTGCACTGGAGGTCAACAAGTGTAAGGCACTAAGAGAAGAGGTTGTGAAAGCCACCTCCACTCACAACGTTAATGAAAGGTTCGACAAAGATAGTGATTGTTAGAGTAGTGAAGCTTTAACGCCTCGGGTACAACAAGGGCAGTAGGTGGGGCATGAAGAGCTAGACCTCACTGCCCCGTCGTCACTGATAGGTAGGTACCACACACACACACAGACGTACCAGTGAGGGGGTACCAGGCGGCGCCGTTGGTGGTACCGTTGGAGAAGGAGTGGGCGCCGGGCTTGCAGGGGAGGCCCAGGTGCATGGTGGCGTGGTTGAAGGAGTACACTCCGGCGATGTGCCTGAAGACGTCTTCGTCAGGCGTCAGGGACGGTGTCGACGTGAACTGCTGGAAGACTGAAGGAGCAGGGGTAGAGTAGTTAACATCTGGTGGTGATGGTGCTGTGGTGGTGATGGGTGATGATGGTGGTGGTGATAGTGTTGTGGTGGTGATGGTGATGGTGTGGTGGTGGTGATGGGTGAGGGTGTGGTGGTGGTGATGGGTGAGGGTGTGGTGGTGGTGGTGATGGTGTGGTGGTGGTGGTGATGGTGTGGTGGTGGTGGTGGGTGATGGTGTGGTGGTGGTGGTGAGATGTGGTGGTGGTTGTGAGGGTGTAGTGGTGGTGGTGGTGGTGGTGATGGGTGAGAGTGTGGTGGTGGTGGTGGTGGTGGTGGGTGATGGTGTGGTGGTGGTGGTGGTGTGGTGGTGGTGGTGAGGATGTGGTGGTGGTGGTGAGGGTGTGGTGGTGGTGATGGGTGAGAGTGTGGAGGTGGGTGATGGTGTGGTGGTAGTGATGGGTGAGGGTGTGGTGGTGGTGGTGTGGTGGTGGTGGTGGTGGTGTGTGATGGTGTGTTGGTGGTGATGGGTGGTGGTAATTGGTGATGGTGTGGTGGTAGTGGTGATGGGTGAGGGTGTGGTGGTGGTGATGTTGTGGTGGTGGTGGTGGGTGATAGTGTAGTGGTGGTGGTGGTGGAGATGATGGGGTGATGTTGGTGATGGTGTGGTGGTGGTGGTGGTGGGTGATGGTGTGGTGGTGGTGGGTGATGGTGTGGTGGTGGTGGTGGTGGTGGTAGTGATGATGGTGTGGCTGATGATGTGGTGGTGGTGGTGATGGTGTGTTGGTGGTGGTGATGATGATGTCATGGTGAGTAGCGGAAAGTGCGCCTATGCCCGACTGTCTTGGAAAGTGCGCCTATGCCCGACTGTCTTGATTTTTCCGACTGTCCGGCCCAGGGGTGTTTTCACTTTTTTCCCGACGGTCAGTCATTAAAATGCGCCTATGCCTGACCGTTTTGCTTATTCCGACGGTCAGTCATAGGCCTAGGGTTATTTTCATTTTTTCCAACGTTCGGTCATTGGTGCAGGATGTTTTCCTTTTTTTTCCAATGGTCTGTTTTAGCCCATGATGCATTTTCTATTTTTATTCGTCAGTACCTCACAGTATCCTAATATTTTCACACATTTATGGTCCTCTCTCTCTTATATCATTTAAAACATTATAAAGAGGGTGATTAAACTGCTCCTTTCTAGCCCCTGCTATTTTACTCAAAGAGATTAACTGGTCGCACTTAAATTTCATTACCTCGGCGACCCTGCACAGACATCGCTAATGGTCAGTGATGTCAGCCAGTCTTCATCTCCGCTGTATAAGTCCGTTTTCTGTTATAGTGGGTGTATTCCCATTTTCAGTATTAATGTCAAGGGCAATAAAGGGTTTCCTCCACTCTGGGGTGTTTTCCATTACCTCGGGGATCTGCACAGGTGCATTCATCTTCCCACATTAGACCCATTTATTTCATGATAGCTTATTCAGCCCCATATTCCCACATTAAGCCCGTTTTCCTTAATGATGTATTTCCATACTGTTTGCCATTTTCAAATATCATTTTCTAGCTATGATTGCATATTGGACATAAAAAATGAAATTTCAGAAGGCCTTTTGCAGGATCTCGTATTTACTTCTAATCTATGTTAACCAAAATCATCAACTGCCACTAGTAGATGAACTGCAGTAGGTCTATTCCATATTAAATTAATATCCCCCCCTCTCATCTCCATTTATACGTTTCAATTATGTCACTCCATTAATATTCAGAAGGATCTGTTTGTCCCCCTTACTTATCTGGGAGCTTTATATTTATAGTGTCCAGCCAAGGATAGTTTATTGAGCATAGGAATGGATGAAATCCACTATCTCCCATTCGTATGAAACAAGGGGAGAAACCCAAAGCACGAACTATCTCACTTGCGTCAGTGTTCACCCATGTTACCGAACCGGTATTTACTCAGGTCTTTTTCCTAAATCTAAACTCAACCAATTTATACCCAGTGTTTCGTGTTCTGTCTCATGTTGATACTTTAATACCCTATTAATATCCCCTTTGTTATGTTCATTCATCCACTTGCACGTCTCTATCATGTCATTCTCCTAATTCTTAGCCTTTCTAGAGAATGTAATTTAAGTTTTGTCAATCTTTCTTCAAGGATCGTTTATCAAGCATAGGAAATAAAATGAAATCCGCTATCCCCCATTCATATGAAACGGACCCAGACATGGGAATACTACTGAACCCCGAGTTGAAGTCTCCAAACGACATGCAAATATTTTTTGTTATCATATAATTTTCAAAAACAAGCTATGTCATCACTCAGACATTAACATTTATTCCTCCCTCACTGCTAATCCCCTGAAAGTCTCATTAATGCTCCAAAAACACCTTCCTGTAGCATATATCCAATTAAAATACTCATTCAGTGTACATATATATGATCTAGATTGTGTAGATATAAATAGAAACTACCTTGTATGAGTTTAATAGGCCTTCTGCAGTTACCTTCATTCTTATTCTTATAAGGGAAGGCAACGAAGTTAGTGCAGGTTCTCCAAGGTGCTTAGAAAGTGAAGGACGTTCCTAAGTAAATTTCGGTTGTGGGAGATTCCCAGATGAGGTATTTGGATAGAACTTTTTATGCTGGAGATATGGGGAACAGGTTAAGGGTTTGCTATCTGGGAGCAGGGATTGGTGACATTGTTAACAACATGGACGATATTATGGCTGGAAATGGGAACAAACCCATTATTTGTATCAGTGCCGGTGGAAATGATGTTGGACGAGTTTAATGTGAGGAACTGATACAGAGATTTAAGACAGCTATACAATTAGTTAGGAGCAAGGGAGGAATCCCAATCATATGTGGCACTCTTCCAAGAAATGAAGTTGTAAATGAATGGTTGTCGAGGGCATTTGGTGTCAATTGCCGAGTGGACAAATATTACAAATCAAATGCAATATCATTCATAGATAACTGGAAACACTTTTATAAGAAATGACATGTATACCCGGGATGGGGTACATCTATCTAGGGCTTGGGTTGTTGTTGTTGCGAACTGGTTGGAACCTGTGGTGGGAGGTGTTTGTTTGGGTTTAAACTGTTAGTAGATAGTGGTATGGGAATTGATATGGAAAAAGGAGGTAATAAAAGTATGTGTTTGTGGGAGAAACAAATTGTCAAAACGATCAGGGAAGGAGTGGGGCCTCAAAATAAGAATACACATAGGGTATATTGCACAAACAGCAGGAGTCTAAGAAACAAAATAAACGATTTAAATGCTCTTGTCTGCACAGAAAATATATATATTATTGCACTTACCGAAACGTGGATGAATGTAGAAAATAGAGAACTATTAGCTGAATCTATAAAAAAAAAAATGGAAATGTTCGTTTGTGCATATCTGCTAATCTCCGAAAGTTCTTCACCGATTGCTTTGAAATTTTCACACAATGTTCCATTCGCATCCAAGCAGGTTTTTATTTATATACTATATAGATGTCACGTCGGTGACGGTAATAAACATTTTTTTTTCTGAAAAACTGTGTTTTTCATGTGAGGGAAATCTTCGAAACCTCTTTACCGATGGGTTTGAAATTTTGACACAACGTTGCATTTGAATAGGCGCATCTCTTTATATATCTACTATATACATCCCTCACCTGTGACAGGAAAAAACATGATTTTTTTGCAAAACAGCGCCATCTGTTGGATGTAAGAGCAACACATGCTGTAATCTCCAAAAGTTTTTCACCGAATGCTTTGAAATTTTGACATGACGTTGCATTTGAATAGGCGCGTCTTTTTATATATACCTATTATATAGATGCCACCCCTGTAACAGGTAAAAATATGCGTTTTTGAAAAACAGCGCCATCTGTTGCACATAATAGCAACATGCACACTATCCTAAATATGTCAATACACTAAATACACTATCCTAAATATGTCAAATGAAAATTCCATTTCAATGTTTCCGATTGCATTGATAAATTTTATTTTCATAGATTTCGATTTATTTAATTTTTTATTGAATTATTTTGTGTGACATTGTGTTGGAATTGAGCTGTATTGTTTACCATACCGTTCATTTCGTAAGTATAAGTATAGATGCCACACCTGTGACAGGTAAAACCATACTTTTCTTGAAAAACAGTGCCATCATTTGCATGTAAAAGCAACACACATGCTATACTAAATATGTTACAATCCCATTTCAATGTTTCTGATTGCATTGATAAAATTAATTTTCATAGATTTTGATTTATTTTCATTTTGATTTAATTATTTTGTGTGAATTGCATTGGAGTTGTGCTGTGTTGTTTACCATACTGTTCATTTCGTGAGTATAGTTTATTTTTTTACTTTTTCATATTTTCATTTAATTTTTTTAACTGTTTTCCTTATATTTCAGTGATGGGAACATCAGATCACTTGATGTTCCCCATTTTCTGATGGGCACATCCAACCATTTGGGAAGGCATCGGACGAGGGAGTGGGGAATGGTGGGGATGACGAGGGGACGGAAGTGAGAGATGGTGGGAGGACGAGGGGACAAGGGAGAGGGGTAATAGTGGGAAAGGACGAAGGGACAGGGGAGTTTGGGATGGTGGGGATGGAATGGAGAATGGTGGGGAGGACAAAGGGACAGGGGAGTGGGGCATGGTGGGAAGGAAGAGGGGATGGTGGAGTGGGCAGTGGTGGGGAGGACAAGGGGACGGTGGAGTGGGGAATGGTTGGGAGGCCGAGGAGACGGGTAAGGGGGGAATGGTGGGGAGAACTGGGGGACTGGGAAGGTTGCTGTGGCTCGTTGCTGAGCCACAGCCATGTGGCTGACATATTGATTAACCAATGTATGTATGTATGTATGTATGTATGTATGTATGTATGTATGTATGTATATATGTATGTATGTATGTATGTATGTATGTATGTATGTATGTATGTATGTATGTATGTATGCATGTATGTATGCATGTATGTATGTGCGTATGTATACACGTATATATGTATGTATGTATGTATGTATGTATGTATGTATGTATGTATGTATGTATGTATGTATGTATGTATGTTTGTATGTATGTATGTATGTATGTATGTATGTATGTATGTATGTATGTATCTATGTATGTATGTATGCATGTATGTATGTATGCATGTATGTATGAATGAAATGTATGTAAGAACATAAGAAAAAAGTACTGCAGAAGGCCTATTGGCCCCTTTATTGCAGCTCCTATTTATAACCACCCAATCCCACTCATATACATGTCCAACACATGCTTGAAACAATCAAGGGACACCACCTCCACCATGCCACGTGGCAACTGGTTCCATAAATCAACAACCCTGTTACCGAACAAGTATTCACCCCAGGTCTTTTCGAAATCTAAACTTATTCAGTACATACCCCATTGTTTCGTGTTCTGTCTTGTGTTGCTACTTTCAATGCCCTATTAATATCCCTTTGTTATGTCCATTCATCCACTTGTAAACCTCTATCATGTCACCCCTAACTCTTTGCCTTTCCAGTGATGCAATTTAAGCTTTGTTAATCTTTCTTCATATAACAGGTTTTTAATTTGAGGGATTAACTTTGTCATCATACGCTGGACACGTTCAAGTGAATTTATATCCCATTCTATAGTACAGCGACCAAAACTGAACTGCATAATTTTTGTATCATCTGCAAATTTGCAAATATTGCTGCTCAAACCTGAATCTAAATCATTTATATATATTATGAATAACAGAGGTCCCAGGACAGAGTCTTGAGGGACTCCATTTACAACATTTTCCCACTCTGAATTAACCCCATTTATATTAACTCTCTGTTTCTTTTGATATAGCCATGCCCTAATCCAACTTAATATAGCACCCCCATACTGTGAGCCTCTAACTTTTTAATCAGTCTTTCACGTGGCACTGTATCAAAAGGTTTGCTAAAGTCAAGGTACACAACATCACAAACTTTACCACTATCAACTGCCCCAACTATGCTGGAATAAAATGATAGCAATTGATATGTGTAAGTATGTATGTATGTATGTATGTATGTATGTATGTATGTATGTATGTATGTATTTATGTATGTATGTGTATAAATGTATGTGTGTGTGTGACTGTATGTGCCCCTGTTTTGCTGTTTTTAGTTAGAAAAAACAGGATAACTAATTTTTGTGGAGTAATATTAGGATTTTTGTGTATTTTTTTCCAGGTCCAGGAATGTTTACCCTAAGAATAAAATGACTAGTCCCAAGCTGAGTTGTCAGATGTATGAAGTGAGGTATGATATTAGGACAGCTAATTTTGGTTGAACTTAGAACTACATAATAAATTATTACAGCTGTAGATGCATTTATATTTTTTGTTATATTTTCCAGGTTTGGGAATGACTAGCCTATGATCACAGGTACTAGCATGCAAATGTATAAAATGTATATTCTTAAAGCTGTGATGAGGTTAGGTTAGGTTGGGGATGGTTGGTCTAGCCACTTTTTATTATTTTTATTATTATTATTATTATTATTATTATTATTATTATTATTATTATTACTAAACATTAAATATATTACAAAAATAAGTAAGATGCCTAGGCATCATTGCATAGCTCGTGACGGACGTCACCGACCGCTGATAAGTTAGGCTGCCGTGAGCTTGTCACACATCTGTGTTAACGAGAGGCAAAAATAATCCCTCACTGGAGCCACTTTGTGACGTCATGCATCGCTAAAGCAATGGATTTCCTCACTGTAGAAATAATTGCTTTTTGTTTGATCATTATAGGTTAGGTTAGGGTCGATGAATTGAAAAAAAAAGTAGGGTCCATGAATTGAAAAAAAATATTAGCAATGATACAATAAGCGAAGATATGAGTGGATACCAAGCATCATTGCATAACCTGTGATGTCACTTACCGAGAATAGTTGAACTGTTAAGAGATTTTACTTAATGTGTTAATGAGAAGTTGGATCCCTCACTGGAACCGCTTGTGATGTTGATTGGGGATGATGACATTTCTATTAAGGTTATGAGAACATAAGAATGAAGGTAACTGTAGAAGTCCTATTTTACCCATACGAGGCAGTTTCTATTTATAACTACACAATCTAATTCATATATATGTACACTGAATGAGTATTTTCATTGGATATATGCAACAGGGAGGTATTTTTTGAGCATTAATGAGACATGCATGGGATTACCAGTGAGGGAGGAATAAATGTTAATGTCTGAGTTATGACATAGCTTGCTTTTGAAAATTATATAATAAAAAAAATATTTGCATGTCGTTTGGAGACTTCAACTGGGGGGTTCATTATTATTCCCATGTCTGAGTCTGTTTCATACGAATGGGGGATAGGGGATTTAATTTTATTTCCTATGCTCAATAAACGATCCTAGAAGAAAGATTGACAAGCTTACATTACATTCTCTAGAAGAATTAAGATTAAGAATTAGGGGTGACATGATAGAGCTGTGTAAGTGGATGAATGGACATAACAAAGGGGATATTAATAGGGTATTAAAAGTATCAACACGAGACAGAACACAAAACAATGGGTATAAATGGTTGAGTTTAGATATAGGAAAATGACCTGGATAAATACCGGTTCGGTAACAGGGGTGAACACTGACAAGTGACATAATTTGTGCTCTGTGTTTCTCCCCTTGTTTCATACGGATGAGAGATAGTGGATTTCATTGATTCCTATGCTCAATAAAATATCCTAGGCTAGACAATATAAATATAAAGCTTCCAGATAAGTAAGGGGAACAAATAGGTCCTGATGAATATTAATGGAGTAATAATATTGAAGCATATAAATGGAGATGAATGGTGGTATTAATTTAATATGAAATAGACCTACTGCAGTTCATCTAATAGCAGCAGGTGATGTTTTTGGTTAACATAAATTGGACGTAAATAAGAGATCCTGTAAAAGACCTTTTGCAATTTCATTTCTTATGTTCAATATGCAATCTTAGCTAGAAAATGAGTTTTGAAAATGTCTATGGAAATACGCCATTAAGGAAAACGGGCTTAATGTGGGAAGATGGATGCTTCTGTGCAGGTCGCTGAGGTAATGGAAAACACCCCAGACTTGAGGCGACCCTTTAATCACCTTGACATAAATATTGAAAATGGGAATAAATACACTATAACAGAAAACGGTCTTATACAAGAAAGATGAAGACTAGTTGACGTCATTGACCATTAGCGATGTCTGTGCAGGGTCGCCGAAGTAATGTTAAGTGTGACGGGAGACGACCGTTTAATCCCCTTGTGTGAAATAGCAGAGGCTAGAAGGAAGCAGTTTAATTCCCCCTCTTTGTAAAATTTTATATGATAGAAGGGAGAGGAGGATAAATGATTGAAAATATTAGTATACTGTGAGGAACTGATGAATAAAAATAGAAAATGCACCATGGGCTAGTGCAGACCATTGAAACAAAAAATTAAAACACCCCTACTCCAATTTCCGACCGTTGACAAATATGAAAACACCCTACGCCAATGACCGACCATTGGAAACCATGAAAACACCTCTGTGCCTATGCCCGACTGTCGGTAAAAGCAAAACGTTCGGATATAGGCGTACTTTCCACTACTGTAGTGATGGGTGAGGGTGTGGTTATGGTGATGGGAGATGGTGTGGTGGTGATGGGTGATGTGGTGATGGTTGAGAGTGTGGTGATGGGTGAGGGTGTGGTGGTAGTGATGGGTGAGGGTGTGGTTACGGTGATGGGTGATGGTGTGGTGGTGGTGATGGTTGAGGGTGTGGTGATGGAAGTGGTGGTGATGGGTTATAGTGTGGTGGTGGTGATGGATGAGGGTGTGGAGGTGGTGGATAATGATGTGGTGGTGGTGAAGGGTGATGGTGTAGTTGTGGTGGTGGTGATGGGTTAGTGTGTGGTGGTGGTGATGGGTGGGGGTGTTTTGATACTAATTGTGATGAGTGATGGTGTGGTGGTGGTAATTGTGGTGAATGTAATGGTGGTTGGTGAGAGGAGGTTTCTGAGGTTGAAATGGTGGTGGATGAGGGGGGGGGGGTTGTGATGGAGGGAGTAATGGAACAGTGTGTGGAGGGGTCATGGGGCAACAGTGAAGGAACAGTGTGTGGAGGGATTATGGGTGACATGGTGAAACAGTGAAAGAACAGAGTGTGTAGAGGGTCATGAGGTCAAAAAACGTCATAAGCGAGAGCGAGGGTGTTGTAGGGACCGTGCAAGGTAGAGAAGACAATAGCGATCATGGCGATCCTGTAGAGACAGGATGCCAGTTTCAACATACAGGCTTAAATTAGGAGTCGAACGAAAGGCATCAGAGCTGAGGTGTAACCCGGTATGGTGCAGAGCATCAAGACGGCGAAGAGTAGGAGAGGCAGACGAGTAAGCAAGACAACCATAATCAAGTTTAGACAGCACGAGAGAAGAATGCAAAGAGAGGAGCGTGTATCTATCAGCTCGCCAAGAAGTATGGGACAAGACCTTAAGTAAGGTAAGGGCCTTAGACCATTCAACTCGGAGGTAAAAGATATGGGGCAACCAAGACAAATGAGTGTCAAAGATTAACCCCATTAGCTTAGCAGAATCTTTGTACATACAAGAATTATAAAGAAACTATTTGGACTAAAAATGGACTATAAAGAAACAGAGGGGAAAGAGGAACGATTTGCTTTCGAGTAAAAGTCACAGCACAAGTTTTAGTTGTAGAGAACTTGAAGCCATGATTGGTGGCTTAGTCATCACCGCAACAGCAAAGGGTAAGATCGTCAACACAGAGAGGTGAGAAAATGCCACAAGGCAAAAGCGAGGATGGAAGGAAGGGAGGAAAAAAGACCATTGAGGACAACCAGCAAAAGAATAGTGCTCAGAACACTACCTTGAGGAACACCTCCGTTAGGCCGAAAAGAGGCAAAGAGAGTGGTACCAAGCCTCACTCTAAAGGAACGACTAGAGAGGAAGCTTTGGAGGAAGAGAGGGAGATTACTACGAAGGCCAAAAGAACGGAGTTGGGACAGAATATGGTATCTCCAGTTGGTGTCATACGCATTTTCCAGGTAAAAAAGGACAGTAACGACAGAAGTCTTCGCAGCAAAGGCAGTACGAATATATATTTCCAAGTTTACCAAGACATCAGTTGTACTGCAACACGTGTGTAAGCCAAATTGAGAAGGGAAAAGGTGGTGACAGCGTTCCAAAAAAACACATCAGGCAGACATTGACCATTCATTCAAAGAGTTTGCAGATGCAATTCGTGAAGGCAATGGAACGGAAGTCCTTAAGGGAAGTTCCTAGAGATCTTGGTTTCCGAATAGGAAGAAAAACCGCCAGAAGCCAGTCCTGAGGGACTGACGACGACTCCCAGATACGGTTATACAGATTCAGTGAATATCGAAATGTACATGGAGCAAGATGGCGAAGCATCTCATAATGAATGAACAAATCCAAAAGGGCCATGATGAGGGTTCGAACTTATGCCCAGGATGATCCCAGACACTGCCTTATTCGACAAATCATAGTCGAACAAATCCCCCTTGTGGATTTATTCATTTTGATGCATCACTCTACTGTGTGGACCTTATAATGATTGTCATCTGAGCCCATTGCCATAGAACCGCAGAGTTCTATGATTTCTGGAGACTGGATTTCGGAGAGAGAGAAGGGATCGTTATAGGGAAGCTGGAGATGCGTGCGAAAATCTAAGGGACAAGATTCACGAAGGTGAATCAAGATTCAAGATGGCCCTACAGGTCACCGCACTCGCCTTCTGAAACAAAAGAAAAGAAGCAGCCGTCTGTTTGGTGTCCGTATTTCTTCCAGGCTGCACGCTTACAGTTGACAGTCTGAGCACAGCACAATCTGCATTCCACCAGGGAACGCATTTCTGTGTGCCCTGAGAGGTAGAGTGAGGAACAGAGTAGAGGGTAGCATCTAATATGCTGTTATGAAAAAGGAGGAGGGCTCAGGGGAGAGGCAGATCGGAGAGGTCGAAAATAGTAGCATGTAGGGTGAATAGATTCTAGTCAGCCTTGGCAAACTGTTACCTAGGGAAGGAGAGGGGAGGATGAAAATAAAAAAAATGGTGACAAGAATGGGGAAATGGTCACTGTTATGGAGGTCGTCAAGAACCCACCATGTGAAATCTAAATACAGAGAAGACGAGCAGAGATAAAGAGCAAAACAGAAGAGGGTGGGAGTGTGTGAGTCAACATAAGTGGGCTCACCAGAATTCAGAAGAGACAGAGATGAAGAATGGACAAATGGATCGAGAAGGCGGCCCTCGGATGTTCATCAGAACATCGCTCCAGAGGGTATGCCGACAGTTAAACTTCCCCAAATGGAGCACAGGCTCTGGTAAGGAGTTCAACGGGTGTATAAGATCAGGAAGAGAAAGTGGGAAATTTGGGGGAAGATAAATGGAACAGACTGAATTCCATTTACTTACAAAGATACAGGCCACAGAACACTGAATGTGTGACTGAAAAAGTAGGGGGGGGACGAAGATAATATCAGTACGAATCAAGAGATCAGAAGAGTTATGGGTCCCAGCAAAAGCTGGAAGGGGGGGGGGAGAAAGGAATAACCATGGAAGTAACCAGGACGAGCATCAATCATCAACTCCTGGAGACAGACACAAAGCGGTAAAAAACTGTGTTATCAGAAATTTTAGTTCGTGGAAGTTGGCATAAAATCCATGAATATTCCATTGAAGAAAAGACATTGTCAAGAGTACAGAGAACAGAAACAGAGAACAAGGGAGAAACAAGGGCAATGAAGAACACAGTAGGATCCATTAAGTAGGATCAGGATCAGGGAAATCGAGGTCACGAGGTATAGGTAAATCTACGAAGGACAATGGAGTCACGGGAGCAGTAGGATGGACCAGAGGTGGACTGACAAAGTCCAGAGCAGGAGGAAGCATCGGAGAGGAGCGGTGAAGGGAATCAGGGAGAGGGGGGACAAACAGGGGATTGCACCTCAACAAGGGCATCATCTGAGAGAGAATCGAGGACCAAGGGGAACCTCCATAGATGGGACAAAGGATTCTGCCACTGAAATGGGACGGGATATAGGGATAGAGTCTGAGTCAGAAGGTGAGGAAGTGAGTGATGCCTTCTTACCCGCCGGAGAAGAAGGAGAGGAGCCAGGCTTACGTTTCAGACATAGAGAAACAGGTGCAGCAGCAGCAATATACTGGACGACAGCCTCGACAGTCTCAACAGGAGAAGGATAATGGAAGCGGTCAACATAAAGATGGCTGGGAGGAGGAGGGACAACAGCCTGGATGGACAGGCGGTGTGGAGGGCCAAAAGACAGAGGGGATGGCCAAGAAGAAGGATTGGGGCTAAAAGGGAAAGAGGGTACAGGAGTTAGGGAAAACTGGGAAGGAGGGAAACACCAGACGGAAAACCAGGAGGAAGACGCTCTGGCTCAGTGCTCCTGCTCCTGAACAGAGCATCTGGCATCAGCAAGACATACTATCAAAAATGATCATCACTACATGAAGAGGCTGATGACGACGACCACGAGGGATTGAGTGAACCTATCAATCTAGAGGATAGAATGGCCTTGAGCCTCAAGGATATGTTTAATATCTTCGTGGCAGTCTTTCAGTTCCCTCTCACCAGTCACAACATGGTGCGGGAGAATAACTATGCCAATGCT